>NC_067398.1:595020842-595320842 GCF_016432865.1 Antechinus flavipes | reverse complement strand
GAAAGAAAGGGAGAAAAGTACAAAATCCCTGAAAATATAAGTCTATGTTGTTTAGGTTTTACCCACCAACCTGAGAAATTTGCACGTTGACCATGTAATTGAAATTCTTGAGTAGAGGAACAATAGAAGAATGATTTTTAGGAAGAGTATTTTTGACAGCTAGTGGTTGATGGATTAGAAAAAGGAGAGATAATCTTATAAGCCTTAGTTATTTTTATTATTGAAGACCTATCCTCCTTGGACAAAATGCAATTTGAAAAGTGTTCTTTAAGATATAAGAAATCAAACCATTCTCCAATTGATAAATGTTCAAAGGATATGAACAGACAATTTTCAGATGATGAAATTGAAACTATTTCCACTCATATGAAAGTGTTCCAAATCACTATTGATTAGAGAAATGTAAATTAAGACAATTCTGAGATACCACTACATATCTGTCAGATTGGCTAAGATGACAGGAAAAAATAATGATGAATGTTGGAGGGGATGCAGGAAAACTGGGACACTGAAGCATTGTTGATGAAGTTGTGAATGAATCCAACCATCCTGGAGAGCAATCTGAAATTATGCCCCAAAAGTTATCAAACTGTGCATACCCTTTGATCCAGCAGTGCTACTACTGGGCTTATACCCCAGATACTAAAGAAGGGATAGGGACCTGTATGTGCCAAAATGTTTGTGGCAGACCTGTTTGTAGTGGCTAGAAACTGGAAAATGAATGGATGCCCGTCAATTGGAGAATGGTTGGGTAAACTGCGGTATATGAATGTTATAGAATATTATTGTTCTGTAAGAAATGACCAGCAGGATGAATACAGAGAGGCTTGGAGAGACTTACATGAACTGATGCTAAGTGAAATGAGCAGAACCAGGAGATCATTATATACTTCAACAATGATACTATATAAGGACATATTCTGACAAGTGGATTTCTTCGACGAAGAGAAGATCTAACTCAGTTTCAATTGATCAATGATGGACAGAAGCAGCTACACCCAAAGAAAGAACACTGAGAAATGAATGTAAACTGTTTGCATTTTTGTTTTTCTTCACGGGCTATTTTTACCTTCTGAATCCAATTCTTGCTGTGCAACAAGAGAACTATTTGGTTCTATACACATATATTGTATCTAGGATATACTGTGACATATTCAACATGTATAGGACTACTTGCCATCTGGGGAAGGGGGTAGAGGGATGTAATGGGCTGAGGCTTGAGTTGATACACTGAGGTCCCAAGCACATGAGGCTAAATAGTAATTGGACCATATTCTATTAATATAAATGCTTGGAGAAAGAATGGCCCCCGCCCACTCTTTGTGCAAGTCCTGGTGTTGTATAGGAAATGACATTTTTGGTGGGTGGAGGCAAGGGAATAGAAAGGGAAGTGGAAGGAGAGACTGCTGGCTGGCGTCTTGACACAGCTGCTCGCATTGCTATTGTGACCGCCTTTCATCTCCAATTTCCCTCTGCTAACTGGCTTCCTGTCACAGTTTCCTATATTGCTATTGCAATCCTTCTTGCCCATATTGCTATTGCAATCCCCCCTCACTTCTGCTGAGAATAAAGATTGAAGATTTTTCCCTTAACCTGAATTCCTGACTCCAGCTGATTTTAAATATGTGGACATCACAGAGGGAGAGAGGGATAAAGTTGGAATAGATGTGAGTACAAGGGATAATGTTGTAAAGAAATTTAAAATAAATAAATAAATTCCTCCCTTCTCCAAAGATCTAATAGGTAAATTATCTCTTGCTCTCCTAATTTACTTATGAAATTATCCTGTATGTCCAAATCATGACTTATTTTGGTATAAGGTGTGAGATATAGGTCTATGCCGATTTTCTGACATATTAAAAAATATCCAAGCATTTATTGTCCATCACATGTAATTTATAAAAGGATGTAAATGAAAACTAAAACAAAGCTGAATACTAAGAAATTATAATGATGAAAACTGATCACAGATCACAGACAAGGAAATTCTTTTGGTTAAAAAAAGTAGGAGAATATAGGTTTTGACTTGAGTACTAAGAAAAGGTTCATGGTAAAGTCCCTACCCACAGACTACTATTTTTCTTCTTTTCAGTGTCCAATGTTAAAAAAAAAAAAAAAAAAAAGAAGAAGAAGAAGAAGAAGTTTAAACAGAACAGATAAAAAAGTAAAGTAAGCACTACTTAAATGTAACACAGAATATCCACTGGATTTGATCCCAGGGTCAGATTCTACCAAAGTGGGACAACCTTTCTAGATCATATTTTTTACCCCTTTACTCACTTCCCTATCTCTCTGCCTTTGCTGTGGCTCAGATATCATCTTGAAGATAAGAGCTAACATGGAAAATATTTGTCTAATATACAGACACTTTACATTTTCCATGCAAGGATGAGAATAAATAGTGCAGTTAGCTCATGTGTAATTTAAAAAGTACTATAGAAGCTTGAATGATACACCTGGACACAGTTGCAAACAAAACAGCAGAATATTTTAGCTCTAGGCTCTAGATGTATCATTTCCCAGTATCTGGAACTTCACTGACCTTGAAACCCCAACACTGAAATTCTTTGTTATAAATCTAATGCCGACACTGGTAAGTAATAGGAACAATTCTGAAAGTCACTGGATTCCTTCAATTACCTTTCTATTTTACCTTTTATGCAGGGATATGTATTTTAAATGACAACGCTGAAAATGTGTCAATCAAATCTAATTCTAGAGCTGGGATACTTCATCAATTGATTTGTTCCTCTGTTTTTCATGTCAGCTAGGTTGTATAACTACATCTCTTGTTACATATATTTTTCTCCATTTGTAAAATAATAATTCTGACATGTAATACATACCAGTAGATAATTATATCAGTAATTATTTTGTATTACTTATATATTATATCATTAAATGTAATATCATATAATATCATTTTAAAGTAAGGTAATTATCTAGTAATTATAATTTGATTTTGATCCTGGCTATCTTCTACACAAAGTCAGTTTGGAACCTCTCTATTTTACTTTACATTATGGTAGCCATATTCAGATGCCAGATATTCAAGAGAATCTTTTCTGCAGTGTTAAAGACTTGATATAAGAAAAATGTAGCAGACCTCTTCTTAACATCTGTATAACTGAATAAGCAGAAATTTCAAGACCGTAAATTTTAATCATTGTCCACCACTAACATTAATGAATATTTTAAAAATTATGCCTTATTTCCAACATATAAATAAATACAAAAACCCTTTAAAAGCCTGAGAAGTTAGATCAACACACATAATATATTACCTGTAAATATAAAGTACTATTTTATGATGTTGAGAAATTTGTGTTAGGCAGAAATAGCTAAAGACAATTTTTAAAAGGGAAAGGACTAATAAACTCAAAGATTCAATGACTAATAAACTTACCCTAGTCATATATTTTATCACCAGTGATTCTGAAATCCTGGCTGTCATTTATTAAAACCCATTCTCTATCCACCACTGTCCTTTCTCTTATTCCTATTACTCTTAAACTTGCAATTCCCTAGAAATTGCCACTCCTCTCACTGTACTCTCTGGACTGTCTGTCTGCTCACCAACAACCCCAATCTTTTTTTCTTTTCTCTGAACATTTAACACCTTCTGGATCAGTAGAAGAAAGTAGCCATGTTTAGATCTTAGTAAAGAATATGCTAGCTGGTGTAGAGGGCTGAAACTCTGAAAAGGTATGCTTGAATCAGACAACAGAGCACTTAAGGCCAATTACCTATTTGATGTGAGATAATGGCTCTATATACATATATTTAGATGAGATAGTGATGTGATGGCTCTCCTCACCATTAGTATTTGCTGAATGTCTGGTGGTGAGGTAATCGTAGGCAAGGATTGGAGGGCTGAGGGAGAGAAATTAGGGTCACTTGGTGGTAGAATGAGGAGGAGAGGCTAGAGATTCCGGACTCCAGAATCCAGGATACATCTTTGGCAAGCTACATGGCAGCTTGCCTGCTTCCTTCACTTCTCCCTCTAAAGACCAAGAACTTTCATTGATCCTTACTCTGACTGATCCTGAGAATCTCTAGGGAGCTAGTCAGGACATTATATTTCCATGGAGCTAGCCCAGACAGCATAAGCTGGCTTGAAATACTTCAAGGTCAATTACACAGCCTGTCTTGGCCCCTGAGAAGCAGGTTATGTAGTTAATGGTTGTCAATAATCAGATTTAGGGGGAATTGTAAGAAAAAAAAATTTCCAATAACAGCTTCTATCTAGAAAATGAAGATAAAAAGATTCTTCCTTACCACAAATCTTTAAGAAAAACCTAGATGATTATTTGTCTGGTTTATTTTAGGGATGCTTATCTAAGTATAAAATGAACCAACTTATAACTTTAAGCAACTTGTTTACTCTCTCAAGTCATTTAACCTCTGTTTACTTCATTTGTAAAATAGGGATAGCATCTACTTTGGATAATTATTGTGAGGACCAAATAAAAGCATAAGGCCTGGCACATTGCTATTCTCTCTAAAATGTAATGTTCTCTGTTGAGGTTTTCTTGGGGTCTCTGGGAGCAGCCTTCGTTTTAGTTCAATAATCACCACAAGTACAGCCAAGTGTTAAAGCCCAAATCCTTTATTGTCTACTTCAAAGTCTTATCTCTTTTCCTGGGACCCGGTTAGCTTTCTTAGAGGCCATCTCTCTCCTTGGTTCCGAGAGCTTGAGCTCCTGCCTCCTTCTCTGGCTTCTGAATCCCTCTGAATCCAAAGGTTTGTGCTTTAGCCTCCAGCCACCACAAAGTTGGACAATGCAATAAATCTGTGTCAGCCTCTGAGAGCTTCTAGTGCACTTGTTTTATTTGGTCCTGAGAGCTTCTTGCTTATATGCTCCACACTGAGTATACACCAATCATTATATCACTAGGAAACCATTATTTGTTGTAGGATTAAATCAATGCTAAACTAGATTTAACCATTGTTTCCTCAATTCCACATAGTACCTTGTTTCAAGTTTTGGCCCATAACTTCTCCTTGTAGGATTAAATCAATCATACTGAACCATGCTAAATTAGATAACTATTGTCTCTATCAATTCCACTGACTTAATATCTTATAAGAATCCTTTGTTTCAGGTTCAGACAATTCTGCTTAAAGTAGTCTACTTGTTCAGTGCTATATGAATCAAACCACCAAAACGTTATTTTATAGAACTAGAAAAAATAACAACAAAATTCATCTGGAAGAACAAAACGTCAAGAATATCAAGGGAATTAATGAAACCTATAGCAAGTGCCATAATCATTTAAACTATTATTATTAGAATAATATTATCTATTCAAATAAGATATGTGTAAAGTGCTTAGCTTAGATTCCAATTCCTTCATGAAATCTTTTCTTCGAATAAAGGTGATCTGTTGCTCCTCAAATTTTCTTCGACAAATCTCAACAAATCTCCTTGGCAAACTTATTTTCATATATGCCATTAGAACTGAGATTTTTAATCTATTTAATTTAATTTAAATACAGCTTTGGTAGAGTAGTTAAACCTATAGACCTTTTCTTGGATTTTTAAAAAATAATTGAGAGAAATGCTAACTTTCAGATAGAGATTAATGAAAACAATCATTTAACTTTTCCCTCAAGTTCATATACCCCCTCAAAGTTGTACACTCACCTGCTGATTAATAATCTTTGCAAAGGATGTGATTTCTTTGAGTGTAAAGAGTCTGGACTGTGGAGAAGTATACTTGAAACAAGGTGTTAACTCAGTGGAATTGATGAAATAATGGTTCTCTAGTTCACATATATACTTAGTACTTTAGTATGGTGATGTAATGATTCTCTAGTTCACACATAATCAGTGTACTCTAATGATGTAATTATAATAAGGTATATAAGGGCTAACAAGGACTGGAAGATAGACATTCTATCTTTGACCAACCTTGTGGTGATTTGCATGCCTCCTGCATTAAGATCAAGACTGGGCCAGAATAAAGAATCTGGACTCTATTCTTGATCATTTTGATGGTATTTATCCTGCTGAGATGAAGGCCCATCTGAAGGATCTCTAGAGCCTGAACATTACCTTTGAGGGCAAAGACAATACTCTTTTTCATTTTTTTACCCCTATAGGATGCCATAGGCCCTTAAAAAGCTTGTTGAATTCAAACTTTCCAGTTATAGAATTCATATAAATTCATGATTTAGCTTTATAAAGTCCTTGTCTCACAACTATCCTATAAAACACATAAACTGTACCCTAGCTAAGATCCTGGAGAAGTCATTTAATCTTTCTTAGCCCAGTTTCCACAGCTGTAAAAGGAGAATCAACCAGCCTAAGAGCTGGTGTACGACTCAAACAAGAATGTGTTCAAAGAGAGGACTGGCGAGACTTACATGAACTGATGCTAAGTGAAATGAGCAGAACCAGGAGATCATTATACACTTCGACAACGATATTGTATGAGGACATATTTTGATGGAAGTGGATTTCTTTGACAAAGAGACCTAACTGAGTTTCAATTGATAAATGACGGACAAAAGCAGCTACACCCAAAGAAAGAACACTGGGAAACGAATGTGAACTATCTGCATTTTTGTTTTTCTTCCTGGGTTATTTATACCTTCTGAATCCAATTCTCCCTGTGCAACAAGAGAACTGTTCGGTTCTGCAAACATATATTGTATCTAGGATATACTGCAACATATCCAACATATAAAGGACTGCTTGCCATCTAGGGGAGGGGGTGGAGGGAAGGAGGGGAAAAAAATCAGAACAGAAACGAGCGCAAGGGATAATGTTGTAAAAAAAAATTACCCTGGCATGGATTCTGTCAATATAAAGTAATTTTTAAATAAAAATTAAAAAAAAAAAAAAGACTGTATGTGCTATTCCTTCTTCAATCTTATTCTTTTTCATTATTCTCTTTAAAATTATACCTGTTGTTCTATTAAATGAAAAAAAAAAAAAGAATGTGTTCAAAGTACTTGTAAAACCTTAATGCACTATAAAAATGATTTATGACTATTACTATTTATGTCAAAAATGCATTTCAATTTAATTCAAAAAGCACTTAATAATAACTTACTTTAAGCCCTGGGTCAATCTTAGAGCTGGAGGTCCAAAGGAAAAGTTACTGCCCACAATGAGCTTATATTCTACAAGAGCATATAGCAGAGCTGCTAAGTAAATGTAGTGGTCAATCCCCACCCACAAGTGCCCAGCCCAATTGTCCTTGCAAAACTACATTCTCTTTAACAATAAGTGTTCTTGAGACAGTGGGAGATGCAGAAAGTCCCGGGTTGGAAAGCACAGAAACCCAAGAATTATAGAAACACAATTATAAAACACTTCTCACACAAATAAAGTCAGATCTAAACAACTGGAAAAATATCAATTGTTTATAATTGGACTGAGCTAATATAATAAAAATGATAATTCTGCTTAAAGTAGTCTACTTGTTCAATGCCATATGAATCAAACCACCAAAACATTATTTTATAGAACTAGAAAAAATAACAACAAAATTCATTTGGAAGAACAAAAGGTCAAGAATATCAAGGGGATTAATGAAAAAAAAAATACAAAGGATGGTATGTTAGCAATACCAAAACTAAAACTATATTATAAAGCAGCAGTTATCAAAACCATTTAGTAATGGCTAAGTACCAAATAGAGTGGTAGATCAGTGGAATAGATTAGATACATATAACACAATAATTAAGGCCCATGGCAATCTAATATTTGATAAACCCCAAACTCTAGCTTCTGGAATAAGAACTCACTATATGACAAAAATTGCTGGGAAAACTGAAAAATAATATCTCAAAAACCCAGCATAGACCTACATTTCACATGTACCTCTCAAACAGGATCAAAATGGATGCATGATTTGGGCATAAAGGAAGGTACTACAAACAAATTAGGAAAACAAAGGGTAATTTACTTATCAGACCTTTGGAGATGAGAGGAACAAAGAAGAACTAAAGAACATCATGAAAGACAAAATACACAACTTTGATTACATTAAATTAAAAAGGTTTTGCACAAACAAAATAAACAGAAACAAGATTAAAAGGGAAGTACAAAGCTGGGAGAAAATCTTTACAGCCAGTATTTCTGATATAGGTCTCATTTCTAAAGTATATAAAGAACTGTGTCAAATTTATAAGACTATGCCCTTCCCCAATTGACAAATACTTAAGGGATATGAACAATTTTCAGATGATAAAATTAAAGCCATCTATAGTCATGTGAAAAAATGCTCTAAATCTCTATTGATTAGAGAAATTCAATTAAAACAACTCTGAGGTACCACCTCATACTTCTGGGATTGGCTAAAATGACAGGAAAAGATAATAATAAACGTTGGAGGATGTGGTGTTTTTCTTCTTTATAATATAATGGTTCTCTCTGAGAGCAAGTTTCTGGGGGAGGTTTTCTGGAAGCAGCCTTAGTTTCAGTTAAAAATAATAATCATCCAAATGCAGCCAAGTGCTAAAAGTTCAAATCTTTTATTGCTTCCTCCAAAATAGCCCAGTTAGTTTTTCTTAGAGGCCTATCTTTCTGCTTGGTTCCAAGAGGTCTTGCAGTTGTCCTTTGCCTCTGCTTTCTTCAGCCTCCAGCCGGTACAAAAGTGGAAGATGGAATGAATCTCTCTTGCCTCCTAGAGAGAGCTTTTCTCTGAACTGACTTCACTCTAAATCTTTTCAGCTGAACTCCCAACCCAGCTGATGTCCCCTTCTTATATATGATCTCCCAAAGGTTGACTCCTCCCTTCTGAGGGAGGGATTAAGGGAGATGTAAATTCACAAAGTTACAAAGTTAACTTTTGTGAATCTCCCATACTTGTGAACTCCAATGAGTACTTGAATACTTCTTGCTTATATAAGTTCTATAAAGGTGTGAACACAAGCATTGTTTCTATTTGTTCCACTTAGTACCTTGTTTCAAGTTCTGGCCCATAACATCTCCTTGTAAGATCAGATCAATCATACTGAACCATGCTAAATTAGATAAATATTGTCTCTATCAACTCTAATGACTTTACACTTTGTAAGGATTCCAACAGGAGGGGATGTGAGAAAACTCTGACACTAATGCATTGTTGGTGGAGTTGTGAAATGATCCAACCATTCTGAGAGCAATTTGGAGTTATGGCTAAAGGGTTTTAAAACTGTGCATATTCTTTGACCCAGCAGAGTGACTACTGGATCTGTTTCCCAAGGAAATCATTAAGAAAAGGAAAAGGAAAAGGACCTACATGTGCAAAAATACGCATTAGCTCTTTTTGTGGTAACAAAGAATTGGAAAATGAGTAGATGCCCATCAATTGGGGAATGGCTGAACAAGTTGTGGTATATGAAGGTAATGGAATATTATTATTCTTTAAAAAATGAACAGCTGATTATAGAAAGGCATGGAAAAAATTACATAAACTGATGCTAAGCAAAACAAGCAGAACCAGGAATACACTGTACACAATAACAGCAAAAATGGGAGACGATCAATTATGAAAGGCTTGTTTCTCAGTGATTCAGTGATAGAAAACAATCCCAATAGAGTTTGTACAGAAAATGAGAACTGCATCTAGAAAAAGAACTCAGGAGACTGAATGTAAATCAACACATGATGCTATGTTCATTTTTTTTTTTTTAATCTCTCCCATGGTTTTTCCCTTTTGCTCTGATTTTTTTCTCCCAACATAAAGCAATGTGTATTAAAAATAAATAAACATTACAATAAAAAAAAAAAAAAACCTTCCTCCATCACCCATCCTAGGGACACAGACACTTTCTACCCGTGATATCGTTCACAGAAAGCACCATCAAAGAGGACCAGGGATGTCAGTAGAAGCAGCTCAGCTCCTGGAAAAAGCTCGAGAATGAGGATATCCAAGAGATGGGGGAAGAAAAGGGAAAGAAAGAAAAATCTACCAGGTACCAATGCGAGCAAATCCGAGGCTCAGGGTATACTACTTTGCTTAATCCAGCCGAAGAATTGAAAATTGCGCGGCTAGGCGCCTGCGCAGCAAGCGTGCCATCATTTTCCTCTCCCCTCCAGAGACAAAAGTCCCGCCCCGTAACGCCTCACTCTTCCCTTGCCCAGCCCAGCTGCGCAAGCGCATTCGGGGATTTGTCTGTTTGTTCGCTTTACAGCAGTATCAATAAAGTTTGGCGAGGAGTTACTCCCTTTTTCCTGGCAAGATGGCGGAGTACGATCTGACTACTCGCATCGCGCACTTTTTGGATCGCCATCTGGTCTTCCCGCTGCTCGAATTTCTCTCAGTCAAAGAGGTGAGCGATCTCCTAGGGCTCCAAGGAAGGCCTAGGAGTCCATGCGGTCTTTGCTCTGTCTGCTTGGCTGCGGGAGGGGGGTCTCAGGCCTTCTACACGTGTAAGGCGGCCTGGGCCGGCGGGTTTTCCTTGTGCTTTCAACCCCAGGGACGCGGCGAGGGCGTGGAGTCGATGGGGAAAAGACTAGGGTGTTCTTTAGGCTTCTTGGGCCTAAGGTGGCTCCGCGGCCAAACTGGACTGTTGTCGAGCTCCTTGTAGCTCTCTCAAGGTGCGTCGTTTTGAGTTTTAGAGCTGGACAGGAGGAATCAAAATTGCTTGTAATTCTTTTAAGTCTCAGGAAAGGTCCGATCTTCCTCTTAACTCCCCCGGCTTTTTTTTAGTCTTAATGTTGTCCTTGCACCCAGATCAAAATTTCGGTGTTTTTTTCTCTTATGGATGATTACATATCTTAGAATTTTTGTGGGCTCTTGTCAGTTATTCGATTAATCTCTATTCTGTTCTTGTGTTCACTTTTTCTCCTCTTTCCTACCTCCTCTTCCTGCCCTCCTATCACATTTGTTTAGAATACTTGGCAATTTTTTTTTTTTTTTAATTTTCTTCAAGTTGTTAGCCCAGGTTTCTTTACTTTATAGAGAA
This sequence comes from Antechinus flavipes, assembly GCF_016432865.1. Classification (NCBI taxonomy): domain Eukaryota; kingdom Metazoa; phylum Chordata; class Mammalia; order Dasyuromorphia; family Dasyuridae; genus Antechinus; species Antechinus flavipes. Next base: position 595,309,937 of record NC_067398.1, on the reverse strand, counting down.
TTGTAAAAGAGTGCAGTGTGTATTAGTTTTGATAAAATTTGTGTACTTGTTCTATTTGTCTTCTGAGTGGGTGCGATAGGGTTGTTTAATCACTTCCCTTAAAATATATGTGTGTGTGTGTGTGTATGTAGACATATTGCATTCTCATGCACTTGCTGTTCCTTGTGCTTAAGAAAGAATTATTAAAAGAAAAAAATTTATTTTGTTACATGCTATTTAGTGTGTGATGTATTGTCTTCTTAGTTCAGCTAGTAAACTGTAGAATTAGATTCCCTGAAGTTTTTTTTTCCTGTTGTTTTAAAGTTTTCTCTATATTAATTTGGTAATGATAGACTGATTTTACAGAACCGGTTTTGATGCTTATGTGCTTTTTATTAAAAAAAAAAAAAAAACACCAGATGTAGTGTTTCAGTCATTCTTGGCCTGTATGTTTGTTAAAGTGCTTTTAAGTTTCTAACCCTAAGTAAAGACAGAATATTGTTTTAACCAATATATCTTTTCTCCTTAGCCCCTGAGCTACACAAATTTTGAACTTTGATTTTTTTTTTTTCTTTGTGTTACTTGGATTTGGAGCCAGAAGGTATAATCATTTCCTTTCTCTAATAACTGATAGATGTCTGAATGATCTTACCTTCTCTGATAATAATGCTTATGGTGCGTCTCACAGGGCAATCATCAAAACTGAAGCATTATTTAATGTGAGGTAAAGAAATCTGTGGTTAGAATAGCCGAGCTAGGAATCCTGAAGGCCTAGGTTTAAATACCATCTCTGACTTAACTTTGTGAAGATGGGGAAATAATTTCTAATATGCCTCTGGCATTCTTAGGAATTTGTAATATTTGAGCTAGTCAGTAAGCTTTTTTTTTTTTTAATGCTATATGCTAGACTCCAGTGCTAAAGATAACGAAAAAGACAGCCCCTGTTCTCAAGGAGCTCAAAGTTTAATGAAGGGAGAAACTTGCAAACAATTATGTACAAATTCATTCCTGGCATAAATTTCAATTAATCATCTGAGAGAAGACACTAGAATTAAAGGGGATTGAACAAGACTTTCTGTAGAAGGTAGAATTTTAACTTTAACGTGAAGCAGAAATCAGAAATGAGGAGGGAAGGATACCATTCCAGGCATGAGAGATAACCATTGAAAATACCTGGACTTGTTAAAGTGTTTTGTTTGAGAAATAGTAAAGGAGTCCATGTTACCATATAATAGAGTATGTGAGGGGGGTAAGTTTGTGAATTATAAGACTAGAAAGGGGGAGTGGGAGATATGAAGATCTTTGAATGCCAAACTTGAAGATTTTTATATTTAACCCTGAAGATGATAGAAAGCTATGGAGTTTATTAAAAAGGTCACTTTGACCACTGAGTGGAATTGCATGGAAGTGATTCTAGGTTTCACCACATTGCCAAAGAATCTGTAAGGGGAAAATATAAACTATAATTATTTCATTCAGATTGATGGAGTAACAGGGTTGAAATGTCTTAATCACCTGGTAGTCTAATAGTAAAAAGTAAGAAAAAAATACTAGCTACATAAAGCAGATGGTCTTGCCTACTATTTAACTATTATTGGTTGTCCCTGCAGTCTTGTCTAAAAGAACTTTTTTCATAATTGTAAAAAGTAATTAGTCACCTCCCCTTGTCTCCCATTCTTGAACAGAAATATCTTTTTCAGATAAGTTTTGTCAGCTGTGTAGAAAATATTTAGATCCCAGAAAACTTAGCTCCTTTTTCTCCCTTGAATGATCTCCCCTACTTTGACTACCATTCCCTTTTCTGTAAAAAAAAATGTTACTTGTCTAACCTAACTTGTAATAAAGTGCTGTTCATTGCTCATGTAATTTAAGTGAGCCTTAAAGTTTATTAAAAAATCTATATTTTGGGAAGTTGAACCTGCTATTACCAGTTTCCTTAGCAAGCTAATACATTTCTTTGCTTTAGGTTTGGTTTGACTTTTGACCTGACGTCATCAAACTCCTGACAGCTGCTTATCTTCCAAGAAGTCCTATTCCTCTTAGTTGAGGGAATTTTCTGACAGGCCCAAGAGACAAAAAAAGGTTAAGAATCCTTATTCTTTGTGTAACATGTATAAAAATTAAGTTTGATATGTAGCAGTGGCAAGGAGATATTCTGAGGAAAATACTAAAAAATTTTAGTATTCCAAGAAAAAGTGGATGGTTTCATGGCACCTTACACACATCTTACTAGAAGTTTTATCCCAAGAAAGTTTAAATGAATTGCCTGAAGTCAAACAGCTAATAAGAATTGTAACAGTATTTTGTTCACTATGCTGCTAAGGGTAATAAAGAAATAGTGCCTTTAAGTTGGCAATAGTGTAATCAGAAAAGTAAGGTAAAGAAGAAAGAAATACAACATTTAGGTAGTACATAAGCAGAAGGAGGTGGGAGGAGAACTATTATTAGCCTTTAATATTCAAGAAGTAGCCAACCTGAAAGGTTACTTGAACCACTGAATGTGGAAGGGAGTAATATGTAAGAAGACTAAAAAGATAGGAAGACTACAGATCATAAAGAACTTCAAATGCATTATTTTAGCTCAAGTGACCTCTGTCTTCCTCATACCTGACACTACTTCCTATCATCATGCCTTTGCACAAGTAATCTTACATATTTGAAATATACTCCCTCATAACTTGTTTCTGAAAAATCTCCTGTCTCAAGGTAAAACAGTAAACATTTACTAAATAACTTAATGTGTGCTGTGTACTGTGCTAAGCAATGGGGATGACAAGAACATTTAAAAAAAAAAAAAACCTAGCCTTTAAGGTATTGATTTTCTAAAGATGGCAATAATATACAAACAACTATATACATACAAAATATATAGAGTGTATAGGTTGAGGGTAATCTCAGAGAGATATGGCTAGGGGAAGACTGGACAGAATGTTCCTGAAGAAGATGGAATTTGACCTGATTCTTGGGAACCCAATATATAGAAAGGAGGTCATTCCAAGCTCGAGGGATGACCAGTGAAAAGGTATGAAATAGCTTGTGGGAGAAACACAAAGGCCAGTGTAGCCTACTGGATTCATAGAGTAATATAAAGTGAGAATAAAGTATAAAAAAGGACCAGGCTATGAAGGGCTTTAAATGACAAATAGGAACTTTTGGATTTTATTGAATGGTATAGGAGAGGTTACAAAGTAAATGTACATTTTAGGAAAGTCTCTTTGGCACCTGTGAAGAGGCTGGATTGTTAAAGGGAGAGACTTGAGGTCTTTAAATCAATCAGTAGATTATTATGATAATCCAGGCTTGAGTTAATGAGAACTTCCACCAGAATGACTTTATGAATAAAAGGGGGACTTGAACAAGAGATATGAAGATATCAATGACAAGATTGAATTTTTAGAGTAAGTGAATGTTAAGGAAGACATTAAGTTTGGATGATTAGGGGATTAGTGGTATCTGGCAGAAAGAGAGAGGTTTTGAAAGGACACAGCAGATATTTAGCCAATAATCTCAATCCGTTAATATTTATTAAGTTCAATTTATCCAAATGGCACTTTCTGATGGCAAGAAAGGAGTTTGGATATATAGATCTGGGAATTAGTTGCTTAGAGTTGGTATTTTTGAAGCCTTGGGCACTGTTTAGTTAATAATATGAAGATAAGAGAGAAATAGGTGCAGGACAGAGCCTTAGGAAGTGAAATATGAAATGACTAAGGAAACAAAAGTTTAGGCTTCCATTTATATCAATTTATTAAGTGATGCATGTTAAATACATAACAAATCAGGGTCAGTGAGAAAAAATGGCATTGTTTTCCCTATTTTTAATGTCTGACATAATAGAAAACAACTAGATTCTCATATCAGTTGCACTTTAGAGTCTCCAATCTGTTATTTGATTGAAGTAGTTGAAAAATATCTGGTTTCACATAGACATATTTGAAAAAGGGAGGATTATAAGTTAAACAAGTTTTTATGATTTTTTTTTAACCTCTAGTTCTTCTGAAAGGAACCTGCAGAATTTTTCAAATCACATTTTGAGAACTTCTTTACCTCTGCTTTTTGGACTCGTTAGGTCCTTTTAAGGATCATTCCATGTACTGTATCTTATAAAAAACCTTTCCTGATTTTCATCTCTTCTTTCTCCCAATTATATTCTATATATGTTGTATTTATTTACATTTTTGTTTTTCCTATCTAGTTTGCAAATTCCTTAAGAGCATAAAATCTATTTTGCATAGGATATAATAGTAAGTGCTTCTATGAATACTTCATATTCATTGTTGGTCCATCAAATTCATGTATCACAAAGTTTTTAAACATAGATAGTAATTGCTTCCCCTTCTTTGCTACTAATAAAAGTTCTCTGCAAGTATTTTAGGATATATGGAATCTTTTTTTGAGCTCACTGAGATATTCTTAGTGGAATTTGTGAGTCAAAGAGTATGGACTTTTAATTTACTTTTCTATTTATCTTATGTTTTACTTTGCCTTGGCTCACACTCTGTAATCTAGCTATGCTGATCTACTAAAAATTATTTCAACCTGACATTTTAACTCCAAACTTTCATCCTTTCCACTTACTGACTCCATACCTGAAATTATGCTTTTTCACCTACTGGTTTTTTTTCACCTTGGTTTTACTGGCCTTCTTCAGGAATCAACTTGAGTTCTAGAGTGCTGTGGTCAGGAAGAATGGAGTTTAAATTTGACATCAAACACTACCTCTGTGTCTCTATACAATATACTTAACTTTGTGTACTTTAATTTCCTCAGTTTGTAAAATGGAGATAACTGTACTCCCTGGGTGACTGAAAAGATCTAATGAGATAATATTTATATATTGTTTGGCACAGTGCCTGCTGATAGGCTATATAGAAATTCTTTTTGCCCTCTTTCCTCCATTCCCTTCTTTCCTCCTCCTCTTGGAAACTGGGAGAAGGTTCTGCTCCTCCCAGAACCCATCTTTAAGGAAGCCTGCTCAGTCCAACCTTGTCTTCATTTCTCAATAGTTTGGTACTCTAGATTTCTCTTTTCATGCCCCCATGCTGGATACTTTCTTTTCTCTACCCTGCCCTCCTCTTAGCTTTTTTTTTTTTTTTAAATGTTTTATTCCATTGCAATGTAAACTTTTTGGGAGTAGGGAATATCTTTCCTTGTATTCCCAGCTCTTAGCACAGTATCTGGCACATAATTACTAATTGATTGACTGAGAAAGACCAGATTAGATGGCCACTCAAGAAGGAGATATCATGGAAACCTAGAGAGAGAAGAGTATCCAAGTGGAAGGGGTTGTGAGCAATGCAGAAAAATCTAGGAGGATGATGATCGAAAAAAGATGATCACATTTAGCAATTATGAGATAGCTGTCTTTTCAGAGAGCAGCTTTAATTGATTGAGATTTGGAAGCCAAACTGCAATGAATTAGGAAAGTGATTAAAAGGAAAGTGGACTCTGGTGTCAATGTGTATCTAGGTTTTTCTTGTTTTTTCCTCATTTGTCTTTCAACTCAACATTAGCAACTTTGTTCTGTTATTCAGGCTGAAAGTAATTCTGCATAGTAGGAAAAAAGCAAAAGAATAGGAATTGAGTTATCATCCTCTTACAGGATCATCAGTATAATAATTATGTTATCCTTATGGAGAATTGGTGGTTAATATCATGAGGGATTTGAAACTAATTACATACCAGACTCAGTGATTAGTCCTATGTAAATGGTTGGTATCTTGGAGGAACAGCACTTGGGGAGTATACCAGTTGTCCTTATGCATTTAAAAATTTTTTTAGTTAATGTGACATTTGTTTTGTCTACTTTATTTACATCTCAGTTTATTTTTTAAACATTCTTTTCAATTTAACAAAAATCTTTTCGTCTTCATTTTTGTAACAAATATGCCTATTAAGCAAAAAAAAAAAAAAAAACCCACTTGACTGTCTTAAAAAATATCTCATTTGAAGTGATGGGTCCTTTACTGTTTCTAATTCTGCTCATTTCTCTCTTCATCAGTTCATAAAAGTCTTCTCAGATTTTTCTGAAACCACATCTTCATTATTTTTATAAATCATAATTTTTTCATCCATTCCTTCCACCTCAAGAGATGGGCACCTATTTGTTTCCTGTTCTTTGCCACTACACAAAAATGTGTAGTCTTTTTTTTTTTTTTTTTTTTTTTCTGTATTTGATACCTGTGGGAATAATGAATGTGTATGAAGAGTTTATTAGCTCTTTGGGCATAGTACCGAATTGCTTTCTATAATGGCAGTACTAGTGTGTGCTTCTTTGTCATTTTCTTCTTTTGTCAACTTCATCAGTATAATATTAAATTCGTTCCTCAAGAATTGCTTTAATTAACATCTCTTTTAGTTCTTTAGAGCATTTTTTTTCCCCATGTGTCTGAATCACCAAAATAACATGGCGACATGATGACTTGAAATGATAAAACAATCTTAGACTATTAAAAATTATAGTGAGCATAACAAAGTAAATGATAGTCTTATTTGATTTTAGTTAGTTCATTTCTGGAGCATTATGTTTAGTTCTTCTTGCCACATTTTAGGGAAGCTAAGTAAAGTAGAGTAGATTCCCAAAGCAGAGTACAAGATGATCATCTGAAGTGCATGAAGATTTTTTTCACCATCATATTAGTCCACCATCTCTACTAAACAGAGGGAAGTGTTTCATCATTGATCCTCTGGAACCAAGAACAGACCAGATGTTGCAAATAACCTAAATCCTGTTAAAACTGTTAAAAACTAAATCATTTTTAGTAATGTTTTGAATTAATCAATTTTTTTTTAAACTTCTCACTATTTTTTTTTTTAACTCTTCCTTGCAGATATATAATGAAAAGGAATTACTTCAAGGAAAACTGGACCTTCTTAGTGACACAAACATGGTGGACTTTGCAATGGATGTCTATAAAAATCTTTATTCTGATGATATTCCTCATGGTAAGTAACCCGGTAATAAATTAAGACCAGAACTTTGGGACTCTGACCATATGTTTTAAAGTTTTTCAGCTATAAGAACTTCTTTGCTAGATAGCTTAATTATTTGTAGATTGACATAAAATTATAAGCACAGAAATTGTTATAAAAGATCATAAAATTTTTTCCTTTCTTAACAGTCCCATTTATTTGTATTTTCAATTCTGTACGTGTCTATACTGATAACCTGATTTGTTCTAAAGGTATATCTTTTTTATTTTGAAAAGCATCTAATACTTAAAGAAGTAGCTCCATTAGTTGATAAATGATCTTTGGATTTAAAATTTTCAATCATGCATTATGTTTGTTCTCACACCTACATTGATTCTTTCAGTAAATTTTTTAATACTGTAAAGAGTGCTGCCACTGTTGAAGCCCCCTGATCTGTCTTCCTAAGTAATAAAACGTGTTAACTTTTATAAAAATCAACTAGATACATACTTTAAAGGAAGAGGCAATTGGTGTATTTTCCTTCTTTTTTATTAATGTGTCATCTAGAAGATAAGAAATGAAAGGTAATTTAGCAGAGCTGAACAACATATTCACTAAGTATAGCAGGATATTCAGGGTGCACACATTCGAATGCCATCCCTGCATGAAGGTGCAGAGTCGCATTTTTTTAATGTCTGTTTTAGAGATATTTCGCCTCTGTAATGGTGTGTATTAATGTTGATTTTTAAGAAGTTAATAGCAAAGAGCCAAAAGTATTTTCCTACTCAGTTGTTTCAAAACTTTGAATTATTTTTTAATATATTAAATTTTGTGGACCTCCAGCATCATATTGTTATAATCCAGGGTTTCCTAAACTTTTTCCACTCGTGACCCCTTTTCACCCAAGAAATTGTTATGCAATCCCAAGTGTATTAATATATAAAATAAATATGCAAATCAAATTACTCATTGTAAATCATAAGGAAATTATTTTAAAATAGTTCTTTGGTGGATATATAATTTTATCATTTATTAAATTTGAAAGCAAATTTGCAAATTAATGAAGTGTATGTGCTTGTTTATTTTTACATAAAGAATTATATTTTGGTGGAATATTTGATACTAAAGGAACATTCAGAAACCACTTGCTGTTGGCAAATTTTTTGTGACCCCATATTCAAAGGTCTTGACCCATAGTTTAAGAAGTTTTGTTATAGACTATTAAGTGAGAAAATAAAAGCACAAGTTGTTGGTAATTTAGTAGTGCTTTCAGTTGTGTTAGTCACTATCATATCTTTATGCAGCTAAGATAAATAGTATATAGATAGCAATATGATTATCTGTAAACTCCATTGATTCTCCAGATTATTTATTTGAGGATTTGGATATTCGCAGATTTTTTGAAATGATTTGAGAATCCCTGAAAAGTAAGAACTACAGTATAGATTATTGGTACTGGTATCTCCAGAAAGAATAATAGGAATTTTTTCACATGACCACTGGATTTATATACCTTTACTTGTGCTATGTTTGTGATGTCTTATATAGACCTTAATAGCTGTATGACCCCCAGAGAAGTCATTTTTCATCAGTTTTATCATCTGTAAAATGGCAATTATACTTTATTATTCAATCTATCTAGGTGAGTGAAGTCATTATTGATAGGTGAATAAATAAGTCTAAGAATAGTGTATTCAAGTTGAAGATGACAATCTGATTTGCTTTGCATCAGCATTATGTAATACTTCACTTTTTTTAATAGCTTTGCGTGAAAAAAGAACTACTGTTGTTGCACAACTTAAACAGCTGCAGGCAGAAACTGAACCAATCGTCAAGATGTTTGAAGATCCAGAAACAACAAGGCAAATGCAATCCACCAGGTAGCCACTTCTTACCTTGAAACCTAGTGGTAGTTGAAAAAATAGTGGCTGAGAGTTGAAAAATCTTAGTATGGATCCCTCCAAAGGAAAGTGTGGGAGAGGAGTAGTATTAGACTGACTACCAAACTGAAGTCCCCAGTGCTGTTGTGCTGACCTCATTGTTTTATGCCTGTGAAACTTGGACAGTATACCAGCGCCATGCCAGGAAATTGAATCACTTCTATATGAATTGTCTTAGGAAGATTTGAATTATCTTATTTCTGGTAAGGTATCTTTGTAGGTCCTGTTTTTTCATCTCTAAAATGAAGAATTTGAAAAAGATCTCAGAGGTACTTTCTGATTCTCATTCAGCGAAAATTTTCCAGTTTTATTAATTTGAACATTATTGTAACTTCCTAAGATGAATATATGATTTTAATTAGTACTTTTTTTTGGCAACTGGCAGTGTTCATCACAAAATGGCATTTCTCAAAGAAATGAGAAAAAAATATTGTTTATGCAATAAACCTTTCATAGTGGTCTTGAGCTCAGGTTTTAATTTTGTTTTAATTTTATAACACTTTGCCCTGTTATTTGTAAGTTTTTATTTCTTTTCAAAAAGATTTATTCATCATGTTTCAATATCTCTGGGGATACCCTTGAGGTAACATGTTCTAGTGCAAAAAATATGTGTCAGCCTCTGCTAATTATGGGAATTCAAATACATGCTAAAAGAAAGGACACTTCCTTTTCTCAATTGTTTAAATTCTAATGGGGAAAGATAACACAAAAGAAAAGAAATTGAAAAGTTCCAGGTAGAGAGGGGAAAAGGGAGGAAGAGATGAGAAAATCTGGAGATTTAGGAGAAGAGGAATAAAGACATGGCTTATCTGGGCATTCTTTCACATGAAAATTCTAGGAAGAACAAGTCAATCAGAGGAAGGGACTACAGGGATAAAGCACTTTCTGTGTGAAAAGTTTAGGGAACTTCCAGAATGAAGAGAGTTAGTAGTAGAACCTGAAGAGGAATAAAAACATAGTTCTCCTGGGATTTTTCTTTAAGATGAAGTATCTGGGAAGAAGCAGTTGATTAAAACAAGAGAAAAAAGGAGCATGAAGTTTTTGTGGCATGATGTATCAGTTAAGATATTTGGTTCAGGCTAAAAATACCGTTTTGTTGTTGAATTTCGTGGCCAAATTTGGGGTTTTCTTGGCAAAGATATTAGAATGGTTTATCATTTCCTCCTCCAGCTCAGTTTACATAGGTGGAAACTGAGGCAAGCATAGATGAAATGACTTGCCCAGAGTCACAGTTTGTAGGTTTTTTTAAGGCTGGATTTAAACAAGTCTTCCAGACCCCAGGCCCAGTGCCACCTTGTTAACTCTCTGAGTTAACAGTTAACAGTTAAACCAAAAGTTTAAATAAATAGCTTTAAAAATTGGATAAATAAAAATACTTAAGCATTTGTGTTATTGGAATTTTGTGTTGTTCCTTTACTAATGCAAATTTTAACACTTAACACCTTAGTTGAGATAGATTTCTGTACCCAACTGAGTGTCTATGTATATATATTTTTCTAGTCATAGATATATATATATATATATATGTCTAGATATACAGATAGACCTCCATATATACATATTCCTTCTTTGAACCAATTTTAATGAGTGAAGTTCAGGCATTGCCTGCTACCCATGTTTCCCCCTTCACTACAATAGCTCTCCTTATATGTCTCTTTTGCATGATAAATTTTTCCCCGTTCTTTTCTTTCTACCAGAAAATCCCTTTTTCTCAACTACCACTCCCCTTTTTTAGATCATCCCAACACAATTGACTCACATCTGTGTTCTCTATGTAGACTCCTCCTAACTGCCAAAATGATAAAAGTTCTTATGTGTTTCCCATATGAGAATGTAAACATGGCATTCCTTGTGATTACTCTTTCATGTTGACCTTTTTGTGCTTTTTTTGAGTCTTCTTTTCAATGCCATGTTTTATTCAGCTCTGATCTTTTTGTCAGAAATGCTTGGAAGTCCTCTCTTTCATTAAATGACATTCTCCTCCCCTTCCTACCCACCAAAGTATCATACTCAATTTTATTGGGTAGGTAATTCTTGGTTATAATACTAGGTACTTTACCTACCACATTATCATGTTCCAAGCCCTTCTATTCCTTAAAATGGAAATGCTAAATCTTGTGTGACCCTGACTGATTTCATGATATTTGAGTTGTTTATTTGTAGCTCCTTGAAGTATTTTCTCCTTGACATGGAAACTCTGGGATTGGCTATAATATTCTTGGGAATTTTTATTTTATGGGTCTCTTTCAATAGGTAATCAGTAAATTTTTCAGTATTTATTATGCCTTCTGTACCTAAAAAATCAGGACAGTTTCCCTTTATAATTTCTTGAAATGATGTCTAGGCTCTATTTTTTTATCCAGCAATTCTTAATTGTCTCTCCTGAATCAAATTCTTAATTATTTGTCCAATGAGATATTTCATTTTTTTTCCTTTCATTTTTTTTAGTTTCTTTTATTGCTGCCCTCAGTCTTATAGACCTCCAACTTGTCCAATTCTAATTTTTAAGGAATTATTTTCTTCACTAAGCTTTGGTACTTTTTCCATTTGTTATATTCTGCTTTTAAAATAGTCCTTTTTTGGTGCAGCTAGGTGGCGCAGTGATAGAGCATCAGCCCTGAAGTCAGGAGGACCTGAGTTCAAATTTGGCTCAAATTTGGCCTCAGATGCTTAATACTTCCTAGCTGTGTGACCCTTGGCAAGTTATAGCCCCAATTGCCTCAGCCAAAAAAAAAAAAGTTCTTAAGTACATTTTTGTGCCTCTTTTACCATTAGGCCAATTCTGTTTTTAAGGTATTATCTTCTTCAGTAATTCTTGTACCCCTTTTGCCAGAGTAATCCTCTTTTCATGATATTCTTGCATCATTCTCATTTCTTTTCTCGTGTTTTTCCTTTACTACTCTTAGCTCACTAACTATTCAAGGAATTTTTGCTGCCATGGGCACAATTGGAGTTATTTATTTACTTATTTATGTTTATTTTCTTGAGGCTTTGCGTGTAGCTGTTCTCACATTTTTGGCTTCTAACTGTCTATCTTGGTCTACTCTGTCACTGTAGTTTTTTATTGGTCAGGTTCTTTGTTGTTGTTGTTAGTTCCTCATTTTTCCAGTCTATTTTTTTCACTTTGAACTTTTATGTTAAAATTCCATTCTGCTTTCCTGGATGTGGGGGAATATTTGTGTCAAGCTTTAGACTTTTTAATGCTGCTGTTTTCGGAGTTAGTTCTGAAGATCTGCAACTTATTTTTAAGGTAGTGTTATTCTGGGAAGGGATGTGGTTATTGCTCTCCTGATTTGTGCTCTGGTTTTTATTATTATATATTTTATTTTATTTTATAATAACTTTATATTGACAGAATCCATGCCAGGGTAATTTTTTTTTTTTTTTACAACATTATCCCTTGCACTCACTTCTGTTCCGATTTTTCCCCTCCTTCCCTCCACCCCCTCCCCTAGATGGCAAGCAGTCCTATATATGTTAGATATGTTGCAGTATATCCTAGATACAATATATATTTGCAGAACCGAACAGTTCTCTTGTTGCACAGGGAGAATTGGCTTCAGAAGGTCTAAATAACCCGGGAAGAAAAACAAACGTGCAAATAGTTCACATTCATTTCCCAGTGTTCTTTCTTTGGATGTAGCTGTTTCTCTCCATCATTTATCAATTGAAACTGAGTTAGATCTCTTTGTCAAAGAAATCCATTTCCATCAGAATACATCCTCATACAATATCGTTGAAGTGTATGATGATCTCCTGGTTCTGCTTATTTCACTTTGTGCTCTGGTTTTTAACTCAAGAAAAATTCCTGCTCCCTTGCAGCCACAATTAATTACTAGTGTTCCTTCTGGCCTTTAAGTTGCCACCCAAAAAGGCCCTCCAGAACTTCTTACAGACACTGAAGTTGCCAGGCAGCATCAGCTGTACACAGTGTCTGCAGAGTCTTCTGTGATCTCTTTCTTACAGTTTATTCGATTCTTTTAATGAGCTTAGATCTTCAGCTGTCTCTATAGTCCACTGTTGGTATTTCTGTTATGCTCTACGCCTGTACTTACCTTAATATCACAGACCTTTCTTGCTGTCCTGAATTATCTTACCCTGTGGTACTCCAGAATTTGTTTTGAGGAGTTATGTTAAAGTTGTTTGGAGGGGAATATTGGGAAACTTCATCTAGATCCTGGCCTGTACTATGTCATCTTGGGTCTACCTTAAAAGCACCTGTTATTAATTTATATTTATATTTATTTCCTATTAATTTGAACAGAGTAATGAAGTAATGAAGAAGTAATGGATGCTCTTTGTAATTGAATAATCTTATTAGAAAGCAAACTAACTCATCTTAAACTCATTGAACTCTTTCAACTAAAATAATACACAGGATGATAGTGATAATGATATAATATACCATACATGATACCACTTCATTGTGTATTGACAAGGTTTTGATTTTGTTACAAGTATCTATTTTCATAGTTTTTCATTCTGTATAATTTGTAAATAGTATTTAGTTTGGTGACATCTATTAAAAACCCTTCTTTTTAAATATTTAATGGCTCTGTATTATGTCCATGTAGTAGTTAAACAAATAAGAGTGCCAGCTATTTGGGTTGAACAACTATATTCTTTTTGTGGTTCTTGGTGCTTTTTTCAGTGACTGACTAATTTTAATATGATACTATGGTTTAGAATCAGCCTAATTAGTCACATCATTTTAAGAGTTCTTAATTTTAATTGATTTAGTTTTGATTATTTGTTGTCTTTCTTCCTTAGAATATGATCTCTATGAGAACAAACTCTCTTGCTTTTCTTTTTTTATCTCCAGTATGTTACTTTACACATAACAAATACCTTAACATTAAAACTGAGCAAATAATGGAATATCATTTACTAGTATTTTTAAGTACCTGTCATGTATCCCAAATCTTATCATTACAGGGAATATAAAGTATGTAATCTGAGCATAGAGAGAGAATATGTTTCTGCTAATAGGAAAAGGACAATTATTTCATATCATTCTCACAATTAAAACACAATTACTAGCATTTAAGCCCTAATTCTAATGGTTTAGAAAACTAAGAGTTTACTGTTTCATTGTGAAAGTGTATTTCTTTTCTTGCAATATAAGCATTGTTTTAAACTTTTTTTTTGTTGTTGTCATGACCCTAACGAATTGTTTATTTTAAATTATTCTTAAAAACTAAATATTTTTTTAAAACATTTATTAAGGGATGGTCGGATGCTATTTGACTACCTGGCTGACAAACATGGTGTAAGTATCTTGGTTTTTAAAAATATTTAAAAATTTAATTTAAGTATTATAATTTATCTAAAAATGATCAAGTGAAGATAATTTGATTATGTAAAGTTGAGATAAATTTCAAAGTAACATTTCTAAGGTTATTTGTCAATAACTTGGCTTTAAGTCACAAAAATAATTCATTTGTTGTGATAGAAATAAAACATTCATAATAAGGACAGTTAACAGTTTTGCTCTGTCTTCCATGTGAGACTTCATTTGGGGAATCAAAATTATTACATAAAGATAATTGAAGAAACTGGTTATTGTTTAAGATGGAGAAGAGAAGAAATTGGGAGGGAGGGAGTGAAAGAAAAGACAGTATTGCTGTCTTCAATTATGAAAAGCCTGTGACATAAAAGAATCATATGTTCTTGACCCAAGAGAGATAGGACCTTGTAATATGTAGAAGACACAGAAAGAAATTTTTGGCTTATTATGTGGAAGAATTTCTCAACAATTATAAAAATATGCTTTGAATGGTACCACAGATGTCATCCAGTTCAACCTCTACTGATTCAAGAATTTTATCTTGCTCCAGTTGTGTCATCCTGCTTTTTGAAGTCCTTCAATTATGGTTGAAATCATTGCTTTAAAAGATAGACTAGTTTAGCATTCAAAGTCTTCTAACCCTGAAATGGTTTAACTTTGGTGGTCTTGAGTTCATTAACATTGGTACTGTTACATAGGATGTAGATATTGAAGAAAAGATTTCATTCCCTTTGTAAGAAGACAGAGTAGATAACTTATAGTATATTGTCCAATTCTGGGGTCCTGTGGTTTAATCAATATTGTAAGGTTTTGGACAGCCCTTTAGATATCAGTTATGGTTTTAATTGGCCTGGTAGGATGCAGGTATATGTTGTAGTTCCTTGTCTTTCCATAAAATAACATTTAAGTAATGATTAATTGCTTTTGTATAATACTAATTTAGTATCTATTGATCTGAAAGTAAAACACAAATATCATGAATAGGTAATACAAAGGAATCTGTAAATCAAACAGTTGTTTGATCATTTGTGAGGGGTAAGAGTTGGTTAAAACTCTAGTCTTCAGTGAAACTAATTGATTGTGAAATGATCTGGTATTGAACTTAAGTAAATAAATGCCATTAAGTTGAAATGAAAAAGTAAAAAATTTAATTTTTGTTTTCAGTTTAGACAAGAATATTTAGATACACTCTATAGATATGCAAAATTCCAGTATGAATGTGGCAACTATTCAGGAGCAGCAGAGTATCTCTACTTTTTTAGAGTGTTGGTAAGTACCCCTTTTTCCTTGTTCTCTAATAATTTATTCAGTGTAACATAGTGGATGAAGAGCTAGAAAGACCTGGACTCAAATCATGCTTTTTAACACATACTGGTAGTTGTCCTGGGCAAATTAGTTACTCTCTAAATGTTCCCAGGCAGCTTCCTAAGTTGATATGGGGAGTTTCTTTACAGAAAATCCCTGTGCCCCAAAGAATTCAGTTTGGGATACTTTTTCTTTCCAAAAAAAAAAAATTATAAAGGAAATTATTTTTGGTTACTACTAAATGAATTCTCTCATTTAGATTGTTTATTCAGTCAGACTTGAGGAAGCTCTCAGAGAAAAAAAGAAGTATGTTTTGTCAGTTTATTTCTAATTTAAATGTTATGGGCTTTATGAAAAATTTTATTTGTGTGCTTTATATTTGTTTTTGTTGGTAATTACTATAAGTTCATAATATTTGAAAAGTGACATGTCAGGTTTTATTATTCCCTTTTTAACATAGTATTGCTTATATAAAATATCTTTCTGGCTTTTCCCAAAACAACATAATGGGGGGGGGGGGGGGAAGGGTGATCTTCTGAAATGTATGAAATTCACTTTCTTATCTGTCTTATTGTTTTAAATTTGCTATATGTAGTAAATCTACTATATGTAGTAAATACTCTTGTTTGGGGATTCAATGTATTTGGCTCTGTTGACCTCTATGAACTTGAGTAAGAGAGACAATGGTATAGCATAGTGAAGTGTGGAGTCAGCACCATTTCGACCTTGGCCAAGTAATGTTAGGTCCTTAGTTCCTTGCCATTTGTAAATGAAGGGTTTGAATTATAGATAATCTCCAAGGTTCCTTTTGGCTCTGGTCTATGAATGTGACTGATTGGAATAAAATCTTTCCCAGCTATAAGTTACATCATCTTTCTTTGCTGTGATTTTTATTTTTCTCATTGTAATTAAATACTGTTATTAGAGAGAATATTATATAGTGCAAAGAAAGAAAACCAAGACTTTATGTTGAAGGAGTAGTTTGGTTTTTCTACAATTTTATTTAGATTTATGATATAATAATTACAGCTGGCATTTATAGAGAGCGTTAAGGTTTTTAAAGTGATTTACAGTCACATTTCATACAATAACTTGGAAGTAGGTTTTATCATCCCAACATTTACAGATGTGATTTCCCTATTGTTACCAGCTAGTGAGTATTCTTCCTAACTTCCAGATTCAGTGCTTCACCTACTCTAGCACCTTGCTGCTTTTATATATAAAAAAATACTCCAGATATACAAACCTTTAACAGAATAGTATAGAAATAGAGCTGATTCTGGAAGTAGGAAGCTTGAATTCAAGCACCATGTCTTGACACATAATCCTGCACTAGTTTTCTGTACTAACAAAAATCACAGCTCCATTCCATCTATGTATTCCTATCCCTACTCATACTATTATGTAGCTCACTATTGCAAGGGAAATAAACTAATAATAGAATAGTTTTTCTTTCTAACTTTTGAGTAAATAAACATATCCATAATAGCTACTTATAATGCTTTTGAATTTTTCTTAATAATCCAAGAGCTGTGAAATATATTTCCTTTATCCAATAAAACTTTTTCAGCAGCTCCAAATTACTTATATGCCTAATTTTCTAATGACCTATTCTTTCTGTTATTTGAATTTTAACCCAGACTACCACAAAGTTGCTAACCTTGTTTCTTCTCCAAGAAGTTAATCTCTCCTAAACCTTACATTATTTCAAAATAAGCAAACAAATTGGCAGTAAAGCTGAGTCAAGAAAGATCCACATAATAAACTGTTAAACTGTGCGTTTAAAATTTCCTGTGCTATTTTATTTTTAAATAAAATCTAAACTTAATTTTATAACTTAAAATTTTTCAGTTTTTCCATAAACCTAGAAAAATAATTACATTTCTAATTAATCTATTTGGAAATGAATTCTTAAAGCCCAGTTAATGGTGGATAACTTTTGCAATTAAATTGAAAGGAGTTCCTTCATTCCTTCATTCTCTCTTGTTTGTCTCTTTCTTTCTATTTTAGAAAACTAAATCTCCCTTTGAATATGGTGAAGAATATCAGATAGTATGATTGTGTTACTTTGGAAATGTAAACAGGCTGAATTAAGATTATAAAATCAGAACTTTTATGTTCTTATAGGCTTATGAAAAGAGCTAGTTATTCCTATCATTTGTTAATGTTGAGAGTGAATTATGAGAATAAAGATTTAGTGTCTTAGAGTGTTAATAAATTTATTGTTCTTAGTGAGTGATTATCCCATTTTGCTAATACATGGAAACTTAAGATAACTGTTGGAAAAGTTAGGTATTGAAACTATGTTAGTGTATCCTTCTCTGAAAGCAGGATGGTATAAAGAGCCAACTATAATGACATGGAACTTAGCCAGAACAGAACATTGAAACTTTGAAAGAAAAAAAAATATTAAAGTTCAGTACAAACTTTTATGCCAGTATTATACATGTTCCAATTTTAATAACAATTTCTAGGATAAACAGCCTGAAAAATATTTCTACGTATGTTATGTGCCTATTGGGTTTTTAGATTTTTAAGTGTTTTCTTTTCATTTGAAGTGATTCTTACTCAATTTTTAAAGAAGAAAACCTGGCTTCTGTTTTAAATAAATTAGTCACCATTTACCTAATGCTAATGAATTATCTAATAACTCAAACTATACTGGCATCTCAGATTTTTTAATTGAATGATCATCACTTTTAGAATTACAGTTCAAGTTAGTATACAGCAGTTTATGTGTAATTAGTTCCTCTCTGTCATCTTATTAGAAATAGTTATCAAAAACTAGATTGGGGGGAAAGGGTGATGATTTTTGCCTATTTGGGAGAAGTGGGAAATATTTGAAGCTATTCTGCTTGCTTAAAATATTGCTCTTTTCTTAAATTGATTAATGCCTGAAAATATAAAATTTTGGTGTTATTCTTTTGATTATTATAGAAGTAGGACACAATAACTCTGTGTGTAAAATTTTGGTTGGTAAAGATTCTTTTAAATTGGTAGGGAAACATAAGCTATGAAAGAACCATTGTAACTATGAACCAAGATTAGAATTTGACACCTTAATTGACCTTGTGTATTTGTGTATAAGTTAAAGCTTTGTGACCCTCGAATTACCCTTATTTGACAATGAATTAATGAATGACTGTTTAGAATTGAGTAAATTTAAGAACTCTGTGTATTCTATGAAATTTGATTTGACTTAACCATTCCATGAGAAATATCTTTATTTCAAATAAAAGATTGGATATTTCCCATTAATGCCTGAGGCTTTAGTAATTTTTTTTTTAATCTTTGAATAAAACTACTAATTCAGCATATAACTTGGATAAAAATCTGCGTTTTATTGTCAACTTTAGTCTGGCTTTTCATTAGTAACAGGAAAGCAGTCCCAATAGTATTGGCTCGAATATAATTTCATATCATTCTTTTATCACAAATGTAATTTTACTATCAGGAATTTTGAGTTAAATGCCGTCATTTAGTGCATAATTACAAGTTTTTGTTAGTGGAGCTTGATGACTGTAGGACAAATGTCCCTTTCTGTAAAAGCCAGTGTATACTATACAATTAAAAGTCCCTTTTGGAAGATCATTATACTCCAAAAAGTACAAAGGCTTAATTATTTGTCCCTATTTGAAACAAGAGTTTCATAGAATTGTATGTTTCAGCATTGAAACTATTAATTAAATTACTATATTTTTAACAGGTTTTTAAAAATTTTTGCTATCCAGAATATTTGATCCTTTTATCAAAGACAGACTTCAGAACTGGAAATTGTTGAGGAAAGTTAGAAAAGCAATATATTTATTTACACATAAAGCTAAAGGTTTAAAGAATCAATTTTACTGTGGGAATAGGGGCTGAACTATGAGAATTTTTAGTATGTGAAATTCTGCCTAATATATTTTTTTGGGGGGAAGGACTTGAGGACATGGCATCTTGTGATTTAATTTCTCTGGAATAGGAACGATGGGCTCTTGAAAAAACTGATCTTATAGTGATTTTTATAATGAGTGAAAATGTTTTCTAAATATTCTGGTCTTTGAGGGGAAACATTTTTCTAGATGGATGGATCTTTTGCTGAGTCTCTAAGAGAGGCATTATATATGTCTTCATGTCAGTGTGAAAGATATGTGACATGTATAATACAATGGAAAGAACACTACTTTTTGAATCAGAAGACTGTTGATCCATAGCACTAATTTTTCCATTTTCTTGACACATGAAATGTGAAGGGGTTGGACAGAATGATGAAATCTTGGGTTCTTTCAAGCTCTAAATCTGAACCACAGAAAGTGAATAATAATTGTCTTTTATTATTGCTTTTTGTTTTATACCCCTTCATTTCTAAATGCATCCTATGAAAGTTATCTCTTAGGATAAAATTAGCAGAAAAACCATTTCACTAAAACCATATTGAAGCCAACATTCCATAACATTCCAACAGTTGTCTTTCTACTTCAACATCCTTTTTTGATTCCCCTTTCTCCTCTCCATAATAACCATGTAAAAGGGAGGAGAAAGAACATTTTAAGGTTTGGAATACATATTTTATAACAACCATGTGAGGGTGGTAACCCAATTTTTACACATGAAAAAACTGACAAGAGATTTGAGTTACCCAATTTTACAAAACTAATATGTGTCAGAGCCAGGATTAAAGTCTCCTGGCTTCTAAGTTCAGCACCCTTTCCACCAGATCAAAATGCACAGTGGTATATTCTGCTAGTACATTGAAATACTTTTATGTGTATTAATCTAGATTAAATATTAAAGCCCTATATTTTCAGTAAATCAAGTTAAGTGAAAAATTTTAAAGAGATTAAATTAAGTATGATCTATTGGAGACTAACAATAGAAACACCCATGAGTTTCAGTAAAATCAGCAACTTTTTTTTCTGAATATGAGGGTATATGGCTATATAAAATATTGCATTATCTGGCACTTTGTAAACTACTTTGTTGTGAATATATAATTGTCTTTAATTGCCTAAACAGGTCCCCTCAACTGATAGAAATGCTTTGAATTCACTGTGGGGAAAACTAGCATCTGAAATTTTAATGCAGAACTGGGATGCAGCCATGGAAGACCTTACAAGATTGAAAGAGACCATAGATAATAATGTGAGTTAATTTTTGAAGTGCTGTTTAATGTCAATTAATGCTTTTTCCATCAGAATTTTTTATTAGCATATATATGCAGAATTTCAGAATTTGTACTTGAAGATGTTTAAGAATAGTAACTTTTGCCTTTTTTCCCAACCCTTTAAATGTCTCTTGGTAGGGTGTGCATGTTTTGCATTAATCTGATAAGGAATTGCTTATCATGGGCAATTGCTAGAATAATGTTGGTGTATGTATAGTGCAGAATGTTGACTGATTAAAAACTAATTTCTTGGCTAAAATTCAGTTTTATAATACTGCTGTTGCTAGTGGGCTATGTATTGAGATATTGAGAGACATATGCTTACAACATTAAATGCTTATTGAGTGAATATGCAGAAATACTTATTACATGTAGTGTAGTTGTTTACTTTTACTACTTTGTTACAAGATAATTAATGTAATTGAACCCCTTAGATGACTACATATTTTGTAACAAATGAAAAATCATCCCTCTGAATTTCATGTAGAATCTTACTGATTCTAGCATCTCTCCATTTCTTTTTAAAAAACATCTAGTATCTTTTTAATTTCTCTTTTTTCTCCTAAAAATGGTAAAAAAAAATTTTCTCCCACATATGTTCTTTCCCTTATATCTTTACAGTCTGTTAGTTCTCCGCTTCAGTCCCTTCAGCAGAGAACATGGCTGATTCATTGGTCTCTGTTTGTATTCTTCAACCACCCAAAAGGTCGAGACAATATTATTGATCTCTTTCTTTACCAGCCACAGTAAGTAATTTTAACTTAAAGATCTGTGACCTTAATTTGTTTGGTTTTTAGATTTTAAAAATCATTGGGGGGTGGGGGAAGGGAGTGGAGTGATTACTGATTTTTTTTTAAGTTCTATTTCTTATGTTTCCTCTGTTTCTTGTCTCCCTTTCCTAAAGAACTATCCCTTATAAAAAATAATTGAGACCAAAAAAAACCCAGAAAAACTAATTAGACATAATTTAAAAACCTGACATTTTTGTGACATGTTCTACAACCATGAATTCCAATCTCATCAAAGGACCTAAGGAAAGGTGTCTTCTCAAACTTTTGTTTAGTAGCTAACTTTATACACTGTTTCACAATAACCAGTTGTATTATTTTCTGATTGTTCTTTTCACTTGCATTGTTGCAAACATTGGGTATATTGTTACTCTGGCTTTGCTTATTTCATTTTGTCTTAGTTCATACAACCAATATGGACTATGTAAATTTTTTCTGTGTCTCTCAGATATAGTTTATATCTGATGCAATGTATCTGTTAGTGAAGGCCCAAAATTTCTTTAATTTAGGTACTTCAGCTTGTTTTTGCGTACTCACTAGGTAAAAGCAGTCTACAAAGATATAAAAACATTTTGCAGAAAACTCCTTTGGGTTCTTAAGGTTTCTCTCTCAGAAAACTTGCTTTGTGAATTCTTTTCCAAAGGGCCCACAGCTCCACAACTGAGTGAAGTGTTAGTCTAATTGGGAGCAGAGTTAACTAAAACTGCCTCTGTTTTACATTTTTTAGGAGATTTACTACATCCTTCATTGGTGGTATAGGAATGGGAGGGTTTACTCAAACCATACTAGTTCTGCTTGTATCCTGGTTCATAACAACTATATTTCTGTATTCATCCCTTAAAACACATTTCGTTACATTCATGATGCCACATTTTGTTTAACCATTCTCTAGTATTGGGCATTTCCTTTGTTTCCAATTTTTTGATACCTTGAAAAGTGCATGTGGTTTGATTCCTCACCTCAACTCTTATCCCCTAAAATATATGGAAACAATTTATTATTATGAGACCTAAATATCATTCCTCCATTTAACCAAGTTGGTATTAGCATTCTTGGATAAGATTCGTTCTTTTTTGAGTTTGGGGGCAACTAAATAGTCCTTGTAACTTAGTTTACATAAATTTTTGATTTTTGTAGTTTTATATTAAAACCTAATTGCTGGACATCTCTTCCTGTTAGTTTAGATTGCTGTTTCATTTTGTTTAAACCTGAGGTACTTAAACTTTTTAAAAAATCATAGATCCCTTTGGCTGAGGGGGTCAAGCCTGGGCACTCCTCAGAATAATGTTTTTGATAATAAGATACAATATACAGGATACAGAGAGAACCATTCTATTGAAATACAGTTTTCAAATTTATTTTGAAGTGTAGGGATCCCAAATTGAGGAATCCCTGGACCATTTCCATTCTTCATCTTTTTACTTGTTAGTTATTTCTCCTCCCGAGCTTTATATTATCCACAATTTAGAAGGACAATATTTTTTATGTGATGTCTTTTGGCCATACTTGGACTGGGACTATATTATGCCAACTATGGTATCATATTTAGTAATTCTATAACTTTTAGAATTAAAAAAACTTGGCTATGTCTGAAATGTTGGGAGGAAAGTAACATATTTGACATTCATATGGTTTGAAGTTTAATGAAAGTTATTTTAAAATTTTAGTTAAAGTTTTGATTGCTGTTTGGCAAGAAAATAAACTGTATATTTTTTGGTTGTGCTTTGACATACAAGGATAACTAAATTTTTTGGCTATAAAACAAAAGTGAAAACTTCTCTCTTCCTTGAGGAAGGATATTCTATTGGAATATCTAAAGAAGTGATCATTGAAGCAACCTAATACTTCTGTAGGTAGCCTAATTTGAAAAAAGTTATGAGATATATACATTAGCAGTGGAATGTCAAGATGGTAGACTTTCTAGGACAGGAGTCCTCAAACTTTTTTAATGGGGGGGGGGCAGTTCACTGTCCCTCAGACTGTTGGAGGGCCAGACTATAGTAAAAACAAAAACTTTGTTTTGTGGGCCTTTAAATAAAGAAACTTCATAGCCCTGGGTAAGGGGGATAATCATTCTCAGCTGCTGCATCTGGCTCATGGGCTATAGTTTGAGGACCCCTGTTCTAGGACATTCTGACAGCATGTATCAAATCACAAAATGTGGAAAAAATAGATTTGATGTAATAATCTCATTATTAAGAATATGCTCTGTATCTGTGTACTAAAATTTTTCTTTCAAAAATGTATCACAGAATTGTCTGCAAAAAAAAAAAAATTCAATAATATTGTATCTGAACATCAATTCTTGCCTATTTCCCCTCCAGATCAAGCCCTCTCTTTTCAGAAAGAAAAATAAGAATGAAGTCCAATAGAGATACCACATATGACACATTACAACATTCTCTCATAATAGTTTCCCATACCTCTTACTATGAGGGAAGAGAGTCATTTATTGTCGCTTATCGAGCATTTTTTATTGGTTTTCATTTCTTTTACTGTCACTAGCTCCTAGCAGTACCTGACTCACAACTTAAATGCTTGTTGTAAAGTTTTATAAATACTTGTTCATTGATCCTCACGGCATTTCTATGAAGTAGATATTACTATCCCTTTCTTAGAGAAATGGAATTGGAAGCGCAAAGATTTTCTGTCTTGCCAAGATATTCAATAGGATGATAATAAAACATCAAGGTGTAGTGTTAAACTCGTTTCTACCTTGGTCAAGGTAGAATGTTGGAGGACTTGAACTAGTAGCTTCTACTTTGTCCTTTTCTTAATATATCATATTGTTTCATGAGAACTGTAAATCATTAGATAGGAAGTTGTTTTTAAACTGAAAATAGATGGTTAATTTGGCATTTGGAATAATTTACTACAAGATGTTATTAGTTCATTTATCAGTCATGCCTTAATTTTTTTGACCTCATTTAGAGTTTTCTTGACAGACATACTAAAATGGTTTGCCATTTCCTTGTCCAGCTCATGTTATAGATGAGAAACTAAGACAAAACAGGGTTAAGTGACTTCTCCTGGATCACTGGATCTGAAGATGAGTCTTCCTGATTTCACCAGTGCACTCAATTTTTTTTGCACCAGCTAGCTGCCCCATTTAGGTTAATTCATTGGAATATGTTAAATGATAGGTAGCAATTTTTGAATAAGTATGAATAATTAAATCAAAATTATAATGTGGCTAATGGCAGGGAAAGAAAAGTTAACAGATTCTTGATTTAGAATTCTATTTCCAAATGTATTTCTAGAATGTCTTCCAAATTGTTTGTGGTAAAATGCATTTATATTTGAAAGACTAGGCAGATGCTTCATAGAATTTCACATTTTTAAAGTTTATGTTCCAGGCCTTTCCCTTCATTTCTTTTAATAGGAGCTCCATTTTCAAAATGAATGCATTAGACAGAATTTTTAATTTACCAAATTGAAGAGTATTGATTTTTTTTTTTTCCTACAGCTTGGCACTGTGAAGTTGGAATTTTCAAATTGGAGCATATTAGATTGTTGCATCTATTGCCAAAAAATTGTATAGCATTTAAATCTCTTAGATGTTATAAAATAGCGTGTCATACACAAATGATGAAGAAAAAAGCAGAGCTCTAAGGAAATATCTGTAAAGTTATATAAATGCTGTGGGAAAATATCAGAGCCAGGAAAGATCTAGAAGAAATTTTTACTAATGGTATAATTTTGAATAAGCTATTAATCTAAAAACTTATTCAAAGCTAATTGACACTTTATTTTCTTATTCATCAAATATTTCAGTTTAATTCATTTAGTTTTCATTTCCTTTTTTTTTTTCTATTGGAATTCACACTGCAATTTTATAACGAAAATAAATGTATAGCTAGTATTTTTCTCAGATCTTTCCTCACAATATTTTATTGGAATTTTATCTTTTACTGGGATGCTTGTAAGATGTTCATATATTTTGAAATTTGTTTTACCTGTAATTCACTAAACATATTTGGTTTCTAGGTAATTTCTAATTGATGTCAAGAGATTTAATGGAGAAAGTATTAATTTCTAATAGCATAACTATATAATTTAACATGCTATGTTAAATTTAGAATAGTAGGTGTTTTGTTTTTTTGGTTTTTTATGGAAGACCAAGTGAAAGATAATTTTCACATATCCTTGAAGTGATATGTAGAATGACAATGGTGCTTTAAGTTGGTTATATCATATAATATTGACGTCCTTATTGCAGTTTATTCTGCATCTGAAAATGGAAGTGACTTACAAATTTGAACACTTTTGAACTCTCTAAATGTAATATAATAACCAAGATAGAGCTATGTTATTAATTCATCTATCAATTAGGGAATAGAGACGCAAAATTGAGTTTCTGCCCTCAAGAAACTTATATTCAGATGGGGAATACGTGTACCATAGTGATGGCCAGAGAAGGAAGTTATGGTTAGAGATGTCTCAAAAATGGTTGGTGAGAAAATAGGGCAGTCATGTGACATGCCTATTCAGGAAGCAATGGTAAGGAAGTGATCTTATTGGAAACCTGAGGAAACAGTAGGCTTTCACATAGTTACTCTGTTTTTCACCACTAATATTGACATTCGGAGGCACTTAATACTTAGGAAACATTTGATTTTGCAGAACAGAATGTTACTCTTAAAAGTTCTTCTGTATAAAGACAAGTTGTTTCTCTCATATGTTTGAAGTCGTAAATGTACTACAGAATTTTATTGTGACAGATACAGTTAGAAATGGTAATAAGTAAGAATTTTTGGGTTCCATACATTTAGCTGTCAAGTCCCTATACCTCGACTAGACATCACTTACCATTTCTCATCCTTAGGAAAAGCCCAGAAAATAAAACGATCAGAATTTGAGGTTGAAAGGAATCTCAGTAAGTAGTCTACTAAGATGAAATTTCAATCATTCACATTGTAAAAGACCAGAATTCCAAATTTTGTCCTGTTTCCTAAGTAGTGAGTGCATCAGGATGCACACTCTGAAACTTAGGTTTAATGATCTATTTTAAATAGTTGTCTTCAAATTACTGTTCTTCAAATAAAATTTTAATTATTCACATATAGTACAATTATTCAGATATAGTACAGTTTGAAAACTCAGTAGTCCTGATTAGCCTAATTCATTTAGAATTGTTTTACATTAAGCAGGCATTCATTATTGAATTGTAAATTTCCTTTTTAGGTATCTTAATGCAATTCAAACTATGTGTCCACATATTCTTCGCTATTTGACTACTGCAGTCATAACAAACAAAGATGTTCGAAAACGAAGACAGGTATTAAAAGACCTAGTCAAAGTTATTCAACAGGTAAGAACAGGTCTTTTTGGAAGTTTTTTGTTTTGTTGTGTTTTTTTTTTTTTTTTTTTAATGCATCTATAATTTTTGTAAAGGGTTTGGAAGAGTAGATAAAGGATTACCCACAAAACACTTACCTCAGTTGAAAATCAGTCAGCAAATATTTGAGTTCCCACTATGTGCTTGGAACTATGCTAATATATTTTAAAGTAGACAGAAGCTGTCTTGAAGAAGCTTATGTTTTATTGGACTGATTTCATCATAACAGTAAGAGTCAAGAAAAGGTTTGTGAAAGAAATAGCACTATATATAAGCTTTGAAAAGAGTTATGGAGTTTCCAAGAGAAAGAAGTAAGGAGGCAAAGCATTCTGGGTATGATAAAAAGCCTGGAGAAAGGAATAGAGTTGGGAGATGGAATTTCATGAATAGGGAATAGCACAAAAGCCAGTATGTGTGAAACAGATTGAGTTAGAGGAATTGGTGTTTAATCAACCTACAAAGAGTAGTTGGAGCCAGACTATGGAGAGTTTCTTGAAAAGAGGAAGTGATATACAATCAAATCTCTTCTTTAGGAATAACAATTTAACAACTGTATGGAGAGGATTGGAGAGGCTAGATGTAGAAAGACCAATGTAAAAGGTTATCATAATAATGGAAAGGTAATGAAGGCTAGGCTAGAGTGGTTGTGAGTTGTAAGTTAAGAGAATGGAATTCATAAGAGGAGTTTGAAGAGTAAGAGGAAAGAGTCAAGTATGACACCTACATTGCAGACCTGGGTAACTGAAAGAGTAGTAGTACTCTCTCCACAATTAGAAAGAAGTTGTAGGAGTTAAGTTTCAGGCAGGGTAGTGAATTCTCTTTGGACATAAGTCAGTTTGCAATGTCTGAAGCATCTGGTTCAATAGACTATTTGAGATGCATAACTAAAGCTCAGAAGAAAGATGAGGTCTAGCTGAATACATAGATTAGGTCATCTGGGAATAAATGATAGTTTAATTTGAATCGTTGGTTGTTGATGACATAATCAAGAGAGAAGAGAGTGCTCTGCTTAGACCCTTGAGCATATTCTGTAGAGGTATATAATGAAATGGTTATGGGGTAAAGAAGGTTATAGTAGATGGTGAATTTGCAAAGCACACTGAGATCAGCCCTACAGACTTACAGCTAGGATGAAAGCCACAACAGGTCAATATCTTGAAAACCCTGAGAGGAGAGACTGACTATCCAGGAGAAGATTTCAGCACTCTCAGGCTCAGCTGAGAAATCGAGGATTGAGGAATGAGTTAAGGTTGTTAGATTTAGATATAAAGGGAGTACTTGGTGATTTTGGAGACATAAGTTTCTGTTGAATTCTAAGAATAGAAATTGGATACAAAGGACTAAATAAGTGAGTAGAAGATTAGAATGAAAGAAGAGAGTATAGATAGCTTTTTCTGTAAGTTAGATATAAAAAGAAAAGATCAAAGAATAACCATTTAACAGTGGGAAGGTGAAAGTTTATTTTAGGGATGAGAGAGTTCTGGGCATATTTGTAAGCAGTAATTAAGGCATTGAATAAAATTGACCAGAATTTGTAGTGGAAAAGGAGAAAATAAAGAATGTTAAATATTGTGTTATGTTTTTTAAATCAATCTGATGTCTCTGACTTGTTTCTCTAGGAGTCCTACACATACAAAGATCCTATAACAGAGTTTGTTGAATGCTTGTATGTTAACTTTGACTTTGATGGTGCCCAGAAAAAATTAAGAGAATGTGAATCGGTAAGTCTAAGCTAAACTCTCAAACTTTATTGTATTTTCACTAGGATTATATAATTTTAAAATTGTGATCATAGATCCATTTTGGTCAAGATTTTAAAAGTTGACAGTTTTTAAAAAGTTTAAATTTTTAAAAGTAGCTGACAAAAGCCATTGTTCCCTCTCCTGTGTTCTGAAATCTTCCTTCCCCTGAATGAGAAGAGGAACTTGGAACATGTATCTGAAAGCAACATGATATAATGGGAAGAGTATTACAGTGAAAGCACAAGGACCTGACTCAAATCCTGCCTTGGACACAACTTTGTGACATTTTGTATCCCTTTGCCTCAGGTTCCTCATCTGCAAAATTAGATTTTTTGACTAATTAGCCGTTTAGGTCCCTTCCAGCTTTAGATGATTCTTGGTTAAATTGTAATTTGGCAATATTTAGAACTTGACATGGTACTAAAACAAGAGTGGACCAGAGTTAGTAGATTATAATTCCTAAAGAGCAAAATGAAGAATAATGAAAACGAAGATAAGATGCAGAAATTTGAAGGATTGTTAGTGTACTCATTTTCTTTTTATATTCTTGAATTGAAAGGTTCTTGTGAATGACTTTTTCCTGGTGGCTTGTCTCGAAGATTTTATTGAAAATGCTCGACTCTTCATATTTGAGACTTTTTGTCGCATCCATCAATGTATCAGCATTAGGTAGGCAAACTTTCATTTTTATTTTTATATCTAAACATTCATCAAGACATCAATCAATCAAAGAATAATTAAGCACCTACTATGTGAGTAGCACTACCCTAGATAGAAATACAAAGAATGAAGTGCTGCTTACTTTTCTAAAGGATAAAAGTGTGCATGAACTCTATATACAAAAAAGGATGAATAAACGTTTATGTCTTTATTTATATGCATTGTCTGTATATCAGGATGTATTTTAAAAGTATGTGTCTGTGTATCTGAGGTGTCCAGTGAGACTAGAAAGATTAGGATAGGTTATTTAGGACTTTAAAAGGTAAATTTTTAAAAAAAAAAAATAGAAAGCCATTGGAGTTGTTGAATAGTGATTCATATGGTCATTTCTGGACATAAGGAAAATTATATAATTATATAAAATAAAGAATGGGACAAGATTTGAACTAGGGAGACCAATTTGGAAACTTGTCATAATTGAGATGTCTGGAACAAAAGTTTGTATCTTTGAATAGAAAAGAGATCAAATGTGAGAGGTAATGTGAAGACAGAAATGGCAAGACTTGGCACTTGTTTGGATACATGGTGAGTGGGAGAGTGAAGAGTAGAGGATGATATGAATCAGATACTGGCAAAACATTAATTCTTCAATAGAAATAGGGAAGTTGGAAGAGGAATGTTTGCTATAGTAAAATCTCAGAAATCCCATTGTCTAGAGATGTATTTGCTGTCTCTTTCCTACTCTCCCACCTTCCCCTCCCCAGAAGAAAGGGGAAGAGACACAGTTCTGATTTATTCTTTGAAAACCAGATTTAATTTAATCTCCTACAGATCCCTGAGTTCTGAATAATTATTTATGCTCAGAAAATGCCCATAAGTTTACTGCAAGGCTCTCTTATTAAGAAAGCTTATGTGGTTAATTTGTTGTATATTTCTGTGATTTAAAAATGTGGAGTAATACATGTTAGACATTCACTAGCAAGACTAATTTAAGGTTTCTATTGAGTTCTTTCAATTTCAGTTAGCCAGAAATTCAGTTAACCTGATCTCATTTTTCTAACATTCTAGTTATTAATGTTTATAATATTTTTTACATATGATTCCTATAATTAATATTTCCAATTTTTTTTTGCCAAAGAAAAGATAGAAACATTATTTGTATTTCTCTTTAGTTTAAATGATTTTATTTTTACTGAAAGAAAATTGATGACTTACTGATAATGTAGTGTAATAAATTTTAAATTGCATTGATTAAATATTTGGAAATTAGTATTTCATTAGTATTTGAATATTAAGTAATTCTCTCTGGACCACAAAGTCTAGTGCCTATGTTGCCAAATACTGCCTTATTCAATTGCATTTTTTTTTTTTAGTACTGACTTTAATATTTATTGTCAGTTTGACAAATTCTTTGATTTATTATTTCTGTGACTTTCTTCAATGTAGGCCTTAAATATTTGATTAACTAATTCTTCACTTGACCAGCAGCAAGCATGAATTAAGGTGATTGCCTAAACTAGGGTTGTAGTCTCTGGCAGTTGTACCTAAGTTATTCTGTACCATTAAGCTCACATCTTGAATTTCACTCATTTTGTAGCCCACTGAATTAAATAGTGAGTAGTGTGCTTCTCTTGGCAAATGACTATATGTGCCTAATATGATTTTATTGTCCATGGTTGAAAACAATAGGTGTATCATTTCTAGAATTCTAGTGAGTTAACAAACTGCTAAATTTTCTTTACTATGGTTTTTTATTTGTTTCTAAGACCTATAATAGAGATCTTAAAGAACTTAATTTTTTGTCTTCTCTGCAGTAGAACTTTCTCCCTTCCTGGCTGGCCTCCTGTCATTTGGCTTTTCTCCTTGGATTAGAACTTCATTTCTTGCCAGCATTGAGAGAACTGTAGTTATATCCATGATGCTTTTGTCTTTTGTGTTCCACATTAAGATGCCTGTAATTAGAAGAATTACGTTCTTCTAATTTGCATTCTAAGTTTAATCAAGTGATTTCAGTGTTCCTACTCCTTAGTTTCTTATGTTGCTTACCTCACAGGATGTTGTGAGGCTCAGATATGAATAATATATATGAAATAGTTTTGAAAACTTGAAGGCATTCTAACAAGTACAAGGTCATATTATCTCTATCCTTTTCTCCATTTTAAAAAAAATACTTACTGATGTTATTAATCAGTCTTAAATTATTAATAGTTTATCTTAATTTGAACCTTTAATCAGTCTTAAATTACTAATGGCTTATCTTAGTTTAAACCTTTTAAAGATATAATCATAGACTCTCAAGAGTTGAAAGAGACAGACTTAAACTAGTTCAGTGAATCTTTTTCTGTGTCATTGTTAGGTGATCATTCAGCCTCTTTCATCTCTATGTAGTTGTAATTATTAGGAGAAAATCTAGGTAGTGTGTGTAAAGTGCCAGGCCTGGAGTAAGGAAGACTCATCTTCCTGAATTACTATCTGACCTCAAACACTTAGTAGTTGTATGCTTTGAACAAATATTCAACCCTATTTGCCGCAGTTTCCTCTCCTGTAAAATGAGCTGGATGAGGAAATGGCAAAATATTTCTTTGCCAAAAAAACCCAAGGTGGGATCATGAAGAGGCAGACACAATTGAACTATTCTTTATAAAGTTCTTGCTTAATGGGCTAGTAGTAAAGACATTGAATTAGAATCTAGAAGACTTGGTTCTGAATCTTAGCTGCCTTTTATTATGTGACTTTCAGTAAACCTTTATGTTTCTCTGGGTAAAATGAAGGACTTGGACTATATTTGTAAGGTCATTACCCTCATTGGCAATGGTAGGGCCAGATTTTTGAAAATTGAAGCCTTGTATTCTTTTTTCATAGAATAATTTATTATTGCTCATAGAATTATGGAATTATGGCCCCCTGGTGGTCATAAAAATGAAGTGAAATGATGAGCTGTTGTTAGGACAAACATATAGAAATGGCATGTATCATTCCCCATGAGATTGGTAATGGGGTACCAGAATGCAGTTTTATGAAGAGGCTGCCAGGGTATTACATCCCTGCTTTTTTCTTTTTTTTGTTAATTTTAAAGCTGCTTCGTAGAGTTTAATAAAAATGCAATAGAAAATGTTACTGACTTCCCTGTGACTTGTTAATTGTAGCAGAACCTCTTTTTTGGAGGTCCCCAATAATTTGGAATTTATAGTAAGTAATCTTTGAGTGATTAAAATTTATCTTTGGCCTATGAAAAAAATTGTTAAAGTAGTTGTAGAAAAGAATTATTTGACCTAATTGAAATGTAACAAAATATTTAATTAGCTAGTTATCCCATATCCTTTCATATACTTATGTACTTTAGGCAAACTGTGTGACATGTTGACTGGATGTATATCTTTTTCAAGGAAAAAACATAAAAAGTATATTATCAAAATTGGAGGGTTTTGATAATCCTTTAAAGGTAATTAAGTCATACCTAAAATTAAGGGGCTTTTTATGTCCCTGGCAGTGAGAAATAATATAGTGAAGAGTACTGACATCACACAGTGGAGAAGATCTGGGTTAGGATTCAACTTGCTATGATATGGTTCTTAACCTCAGATTGTTTCAAGCAGCCCTCATATGAGTCTAAATCACAGAATTGGTGATGATTGCATTAGTGTAGGGAGTTCCTTCAGGTGTAGTTAGCTGCACAGAAGATCTATGTCAGATCCAAATAAAGATTACTTTTTATAATAAAATAATACAGAATAAAAATTATTTCATTCCTCAAGAAAAGTTTGAAAAACTAAGTTATTTCTTTCTTAGCAACACCAGTATGAAATATTATCTCTATCCTTATTATATATTCAAGTTAAAATCAAGAAATTGAGTTTCAAATGACTTTCCTGTTGTCAAATAGCTCATAAGTATAGAAGTGGGATTCAGAATCAGATCTAACTCTTAAGTCTTTCATCCTGTTGTCAGTGTTGCTTGTCTGGGACTGTTCTTTATCTGGAACTGGAAAGGGAAAATAGTTAAGTAAATACTGTGCAAAATAATGACATTTTAATAAATATTAGTGAAGAATACTTTGTTAGGTGCCATAGGAAATGTACTTTCTGGATGTGGCAGGGCAGACTTCATGTTCTTCACATGGCTTATACTATAAAGTGATTAAATTATAATTCTTTCCAAATCTTTTAATTTCTAATATATCGGCCTTTTTCCATAGTTAGGTCCTTTATATTAATTTGTAAAAAAGCAAAAGAATTCTTCTCTTCTTCCCTCCTCTTTTCTCTTTCCTTCACTAATTCTTTCAAGTGTAGAGTATGTTACATTACACCAAAGTCCCAGTGGCAATTTATTAAGCATTAATTTGAAGTTTGACATATATCCTGAATTAGCTTATTTTTTTTTGTTTATTTTTTACCAAATGTCTTCAAATACATGTATGGTAGCCATATCTTTTTGAGAACTGCATATTTAGAATATTTTTTTTTATCAGTTTTTGTATAACCCTGTAGATTTGTAGGATAAGATTTAAATCCTTTTACCACTAGTGTACAACATCTGCCAGAAAAGATTATAGTGGTGAATAGTTTTAAATTTAAAATATCTGAATAGTTTGTAGTTTGTCAGATGCTAATGTGGGTCTATGTGTCTGATATTTAAAGGATATTCTAAAATAATACTTGGAATAGTTTTTAGTTGTAGATAATAAAATCTGATTTTAAATATTTATCATAATATACTTAAGTATACATTAATAGGCCCTATTGGAGTTAGTTTTGCCCTTCAGAAGAAAAGTATAATTAACTTTTACATTAATGTTTTAAACTTACTGTGTTCTGCCTATTTCAAGTGATATTTAGATTATCTTTATATTTGTATTCCTTAAAGTTCCATAGTATCCTACATATAAATTAAATTTGATTCAGAGTAAATTTGGATTTCAACATTTATTAAGTAGCTCTTGTGCGCAGAGTATTTTCACAAAAGTGGAAAATGATACTAACAGTGCTAATATAGTTTTCAAAGACATGCATATTTCAGCATTTCTGTGTGTGTGTGTAATGTTTTTTAATTTCTTCAACCTCAGTTTTATGTTAGGATTCTTCAATTTTTTTTTTTTAATTTTGTTTCCCTCCACCACCACCCCCAAAAAAAAAATTACAAAAAAAAAAAAAAAAAAAAAAGAACCTGCCTTTACCTTGCCTGAATCACTTTTAAGTCTTGTGTGTAATCAAGAGTTTCTGTTTCCAAAACAGTGTCTAATTCTCTATTAATAAATACTATAGATGAAATCAAGCAGTTTTCATGAATAAAGTATAAAAACTCAAATTGTTTCAGAAATGGTAACTGTTAAATGCAGCATTTTGTTAAATGCCAAGCCTTCATTTGTCAAACTTTTGTGGGGAAAATATATATAATTTGCAGATTGTAAGGCCAGGCTTATATATAGGTATACATAGGAAAAAAAATCCTCTGACAATTGATAATCAGCTCCCTTCAATTTTTCATATATTGGGTTTTCCTAAATCAAACAATCTGTATTCATAATTTCTCTGGAAGTTCCAGTAACAGTTCAGTTTTAAGCTTGAAGAAATCATTTCTTCAAATAAATTAAGCTAATGTGTAGGTGCTTTGGGATATGCTTTTGATTGACTACACAGAATTTATGATTTCTATGAATGTTAATTTAAAAGTAGCTTGTTAATAGCCATCTTTTGTGGTTGCTAAGCAAGTTAGCTATTAACTCTTAAATACACATTTTAAAATTTATGAACACTTTTCAAAATGCTCAATATAACATGTTTGTAGACAAGGTTGTGAGTTTAGTGTAATCTGGAAGTTTAAAAGAATCTGGGATGAATTAGATGTTTCTTGGCAGGCATTCTACATTTAGATATATTTTCTGCTACATTTTAGTTATTGGTAAACTGAACATAAATGTTTATAATTAGATGCTATTTCATCAAAACTAAGTGAAATGTTGGCATTTCTCCATGTTCATTATCTACTCACTTCATCGTAACTAAAATTTATTTATTTTTTTAATGTGTATACATATTTATACAGTTATCTTGATGCACAAGAGAAACAAAAAAATTTAAAGCAAGTCTTCCAAACTTTAGCTTTAATGTTCAGATTATTTTGTGCCCTTTAATATATTCTGTCAACGTACTACTATTTTTCCTTTTCAGTTCAATTTTAAAAAGTCATTTTAAATTTCAGAATAGCCTGATAAGTAACACTGTTCTTACCTTTAAGAATTTAGTTGTTGGAATTTAATTTTTCCTATTTGTGGTAGTTGGAATCTTAGTTGGTACCTAAATAACTAGTTGAAGTACTCATAAAAATGATAAGCAACTCATGTAATGAGACCTTTATAGAATCACTGGTAGACAAGAATGCAAAAAAAAAGTTTTAGTCCCAGCTCAGCTATTAATTTTTTGTATAACTTTAAAAAATCTTTAACCTTTTTGTATCTTTTCCTTCTTCTTTTTCTCTTCTCTAAAGAGAATTATAATACTTAGGTCACAAGATTGTAGAGTTCAAGTGAAATTGTGTATATTATTAAAATTCTTTGAAAATTATAAATTAATGTAATTCTGGCAAGTCCTTGTACTTAAATACTTAAGTGTATATATACTTTTTCCACTGGTGCATATTGCTGCCCCATATGTACCTTTGCAATGGGTCCCTTCTTGTCTTATGTCCTTATAGGAATTAAGAACTTGTAGACAGGATCAAGGGAGAATGGGCTCCTTTATATGACATGGGTAACACTTAGATTTGTGACATTGCTATTACACACTATTCCATTGTCATCTTTGCAGGTTACATTAACTGGATGTAGCCTGACATATCTAGCATCATACTTTCACCTCTTAGGCCTGATGCTTACTTTCTTATTTTAGTATTATCTTATTAACTAGTTTTCCATTAGTGTGTGAGGAAAAAACTACTCCCAGGAAGCTACATATACAATAAATTCTGTTTTTAGAGACATTTGTATTATGGTTTTATACAATTACTGATAAAGGCTGAAAATGAAATAATGATTGGATCATGTTTATCGTTTTCAAAACATTTCAATAAATAGATTTTTAGGGATATTTGCACATCACTGAGGAAGGTCTCCACTTTTTTTATATAAAGCAAGCAGTTACTGAACCCTCTGGCACAATGGGAAGAGTACTAAATTAGGTGCTATGGAATCTGGACTTGAAGGTGTTTCCATCTCCTCCTTGCTGACCTTAGGCAAGTCGCTTGGCCTCTTTGGACCTCAGATTTCTCCCTCTATGAAATAAGAGTATTGTGTTGGATGACCTTCTAGTATCCATCCTAGTTCCAAATCTTTGATTTTATTTTCCTTGTCCTTATTAAGCAGATTGAAAAATGATACATATTTATAAATAAGACAGGTGTGTGCTGTGATTTCTGTGGTGTAGATAGTAAATTCAAAAGGAATCTCAAAGAGGGAGAGATCGTTTTTTCAATTATATTTAACAGGGAAGGCTTACGTGAAACTTACCAGTAGCCAATTTTAATAAAAATGTGGGTAGAATTTAGCATTACAGTATATTTCTCTTTACAGTATAGTAAAGAAGCACGTTACCTAAGTGCTTATGTATTTTTTCTCTCCTGTTAGCATGTTGGCAGATAAGTTGAACATGACTCCTGAAGAAGCTGAAAGATGGATTGTCAATTTGATTAGAAATGCCAGGCTTGATGCCAAGATTGACTCCAAGTTGGTATGTATTATAAAATGTCCCATAATTACAGAATATGTTAACCAAAACTCAGTTTAAAATCATTTTGATCCTTGTACTTTCTTTGACCTCTATCAGAAGATTTTTCTAATTCCATACTGACTGCAGAAGTATTTTTAATTTATTAACTAGCTCATCTGAATATGTAACCTCATTAGGAAAGTATGAAATATTCATCTGTTGATTTTACATTTTATACTTGAAGTGTTATGTTTGTCTTTTTGAGCACCATCATTAAAATATTATGAGACCACATTTTCTCCTGTTTTGTTTCAGGGCCATGTGGTTATGGGTAACAATGCAGTCTCACCTTATCAGCAAGTGATTGAAAAGACTAAAAGCCTTTCTTTTCGAAGCCAGATGTTGGCTATGAATATTGAGAAAAAACTTAATCAGAATAGTAGATCAGAGGTAAGAACCTTGACTTTACATTTCTGTTTTGGCTAATTTAAGAATAGTAAAATATAATTACCATGTAGACATGCTTGAAATTAATACTAATATAAATAATGGCTGCTGTATGATCTGCTATGTTTTCGTTTTTCATTAGTAAGCACATTTTATTTAAGATTTTATACTTTGTGCTAATTAATTTCTGAGCAAGAATATTTTCTATATTATATAAAAGTCAAACCGAAAAAAATTAGATATTCTATTGTATTATAATTACTAGTTTGCCTCTTTCTTCCTCTTATTTATTTGAAATTATGAGTTAATGAAATAAGTATTAAATATATAATAGTAGAAGATGATAAATAATGTGCATTACTTATTAAAAATCATGAGTTAAGTCAAACCAGGAAGAAAAGAAGAAAGAAACTAGTACCAATTATGACATTCATTTCAAACTTTATTGTCTACTGTGTACAGAGGTTTTTACTTATAACTATCACTTTAATATTTTCAGGAAGTATTGTCTTTTGTTCTGTTGACAACTCTTCCCTTTATATTTTAGGCTCCTAACTGGGCAACTCAAGACTCCGGTTTCTACTAAAAATCTTTGGAAGAGGAACACTTTGAAAAATTTCCACTTAACATATACAAAGTATTTAGCTCTCTAGAGAGAACCTGAAATATTGTGGATTTGAATTTAAATAAAATTGGCTATGTTTCATTTTATATTTTTAAGTTTGTGTAAATGTTTGCTTAAAACTCAATATTCATCCATAAGGCAACAGTAAACTATATTTATGTAAAATTGTCAAACAATGGGGAATATGTGATTATGAAATTTTTGCTTCTAACTCCTGATCATGGGACATACATTTAACTTAATAAATTGAATATAAACTTGCACTAGCTACCATTATTGTCTGCTAGATATCTAGCATGTTGACAGAGAAATAAAAATCATTCCATATACAGAAGATGCTTGCTTTACACCATTACTAGACATTGATTGCTTTTAATGGGAGCAGTGATAAGGATGACAGAGCTGGCAAATTGAAAAGACATCCACATAAATAAAGTGTACCTTTCTTGAAGACAGAAGATTATATTATGTCTTTTGGGCAAGGACCCCTATCATTTCTATCTTTTATTTTTAATTCTTAAGTCTAGGCTTGATGCATAGTAGATGTTTAATAAATGCTTGAACTGAGTAGGTAGTAACTGGTAAAATATAGAGGACTACCAGGAGAGGAAACTTCCTCACAGAAGTTTGCAGAATATACGCAGAAATAAATCTTTAATTTTGTGTTTATTGAGTTGCCTAAGGCAGGATTGAACCAACTACTACTTTTTGGCCCAGAGCCAAATGAGACTCAGAGCCTGTTTTGTTTGATGATTATGAGCTAAAAGTGACTTTCATATTTTAAAATAAAGTTGTATTGTACAAAAAAGCAGGTTGCTAGTCATATTTGGCTAAAACAAATAATGAAAAAACATTTTTTGCACAGAGCAGATTTCTTTCAATTAGCTAATATTTAATTATCTATGGAAATACAAAAATGAAAAAAATAGGCTTTTTCTCCTCAAAGTGGTTAGGTGATGTAATATAGAATCATAGATCTGAAATCTAAAAGATGTAAATTCATATCCTACCTCACACACTAGCCCTGAGCCACTCTTTAAACCCAAAGCTTCTCAAACTGTGGGTCATGACCTCATATGAGTCTTACTGAATGTGGGAGTTTCAAAAAATTTGGAAAGAGTAAAAGGTTTCTGAACACAGTGATCAAAAATTCAAATCAAATATATAATGAAGCTGAGGGTTTCTGAAAGCACTTACCCACATTGCATTGTGTGATTTCACTGCAGCCTTGGTTCTTTTTTGTTTTTTTTTTAAATATTGCTTTTTATTTACAAGATATATGCATGAGTAATTTTTCAGCATTGACAATTGTAAAACCTTTTGTTCCAATTTTTCCCCTCCTCCCCTCTACCCCCTCCCCCAGATGGCAGGTTGACCAATATATGTTAAATACAATAAATGTATATATGTCCATACAGTTATTTTGCTGTACAGAAATAATCGGACTTTGAAGTAGTGTACAATTAACCTGTAAAGGAAATAAAAAATGCAGGTGGACAAAAATAGAGGGATTGGGAATTCTATGTAATGGTTCATAGTCATCTCCCAGAGTTCTTTTACTGGGTATAGCTATTTCAATTCATTGCTGCTTTATTGGAACTGATTTGGTTCATCTTCTTGTTGAAGAGGGCCATGTGCATCAGAATTGAACATCATATAGTAGTGTTGTTGAAGTAAATAATGATGTCCTGGTCCTGCTCATTTCACTCAACATCAGTTCATGTAAGTCTCTCCAGGCCTTTCTGAAATCATCCTGTTGGTCATTTTTACAGAACAACAATATTCTGTAACATTCATATACCATAATTTATTCAGCCATTCTCCAATTGATGGGAATCTACTCAGTTTCCAGTTTCTGGCCACTACAAAGAGCAACCTTGGTTCTTAACATACAACATGCGCATTTTGAGTTGCAGATACTGCAGAAATTCCTCAGCTAGGACCAGATAAAAATTTCTTGGGCTAAAAAAGAGTCAAAAGTAGAAAATCAAAAAACCCTAATCTAGCTTTTTTCCTCAGTTTCCTTATTTGTAAAATGAGGATAAAAGCACCTGCCTTCCAAATTTGTTTTGAGAATCAAGTAAAATGTAAAATGCTTTCTCAGCTGTAAGGTGCTATATAAATGTTAGTTATTATTCTAGTCTAAAAGAAAGAGAGGGGGGTCATAAATTTATATACAAATAAGTAAGCTGCAAAGTAAAAAAGTGTCACTAGGAAATTTTCAGAAGGAATGGTCAAGAAATGTCTCGGGTCTGTGTGACCCTGGGCAAGTCACAACCTCAAATTGCCTCAGCAAAAGAAAAAAAAAGGAACAGATAAAACCTAAAGTGAACTTTGAAGAATTTTAACAGGTTAAGAAGTAGTAGCCTACATCTTACAATACAACACAATATTTGGAGATGGGAAAGCACAGGGCAAGATTGTCAACAACAATCCCATTTACCTGGAATATAGAATATATAAAGGGAAAGGGTATAAAATAATGTTTGAGAAAGAAGAGACCTGAAATCCAAGCTATGGCATTTGTTATTCCCATATAATTAACTGCAATTACAGATCTGCATGTATAGAAGAAATTTTTTCATTTCAAACTCCTATATTTATATAATCAAGCCACTGGACTCTTCCCCATATAGTGATATAAAAAATAATGCATCTGGAATCAGAAAAACTGGTTTCAAGTCCTATCTCTAACTATCAGTATCACAAACAAGTCAGACTTTCATTGAATCATTTTATGTATAAAATGAAAGGGATGAAATAGCCTCTACTGTTCCTAACAATCCTAAATCTATAATCCTAGAATGACTTACTGGGGATATTCAAACTCTTAAATTAGAGGCTGTACCCCTGAGTGCATCTTTAACCAGGTTAAAATGTAATTGGGAAATATTTAACAAAAAACTAAAATAGAACATGATATTAATATACGATTTTCTGACCCAATATGTGACCCATAGGGATACTTATGTATAGTTGATTTCCAGGCACTGTTCTTAAATACACTTTGGGCTTAACTTCTATATACCTTTTATCATGTGATATATTTCTCTGCTTCGAGATTTAAACATTTAGAATCTTTTGAGGCAATAATTAGTTTAAGACAAGAAAAAGAGTTGTAATATTTTTTATTTTGAAGTCTTGAGTTAAGAGTCTCTAAGACTAATGTCTACA
Source organism: Antechinus flavipes (assembly GCF_016432865.1). Lineage (NCBI taxonomy): Eukaryota > Metazoa > Chordata > Mammalia > Dasyuromorphia > Dasyuridae > Antechinus > Antechinus flavipes. The sequence goes on along the minus strand of NC_067398.1, from coordinate 595,268,894 downwards.
TACTCGGAGTTAAGTGGCCCAGACCTCCATGAATATAAATCATTGTACCACTAGAGCTTTTGGAGAGTGCAAGACAGGTATCTTAGTGTAGAAATTGAAGCAGCAGAAACAGAAGACTCATTAAACATTTGGCAAGTCAGTAAATGTTTTGTAATATATCTTGTGTCCATTTGTGTATGTGCTGGTACAAGATGAAATCTACAGAGAAGTGTTTACAGTAAGTTTGGGCACATACTACTTAAAGCAAGTTTTCAACTTCAATTTTAAACAATTCTCTAGAATCCCTTTATCTGCCCACTGTTCAAAGGACCAGGTTTAGCCAAACAGGAGTTACAAACTTTTGTTTTCATGATTTGAATCATCTAAATGTGCCAGTAGCCAGCACACTGAAAGGTCACTGTGACCTACTGTTAGCCAAATCAACCAAAATCATCTAGAGAGCCTCCTTTCCCGAGCAGATGTATTAGAACTGAGTATACAACAGTAGACATTTAGTATCCAATGAAACCTTCTTTTACATTTATTCTTTAGCTTAATTTTCAAGCCATCTATAATTTATATAGTTCCCTACTTTTCCATCCTTGTCTCTTTCTTGCATACTTTATTCTGCTGACTGGTCTATTCACCAATTTTGTCTTGCTCTCTTAGAGGACTTTCAGTTGTACGTGGAATCTGTTCCAATAGTAGAGTAGTCCAGTTGGCTAACGTACAGAATATATTCTAAAGGGAATAAACAGAGTTGAGTTAGGAATAGAAAAGTAGTGGAAATAGATATAGCTCTTCTGGGAATTCCATTGCATCTGTTTAGGGAAGGGAAAAGCCAAGACTTCAGAGTAGTGGGAAAATATCAAACCAGATGGTAGAACCAGAGCTTGGTGTAGCTAGCAGATAATAGACATGATCTATATCCAATCTAACACCAGTTTACTAAAGGAGCTGCATTAATAGAAGAGGAAAATGAGACTTTGCTGGTTATGTAGAGTCACATGGAATAGTTTTGATTCAAAAGTCTGGGTATCCTGCCTGCCAAGAGGGACATCATTATAGAAGCTTATTAAAAGAAAAAAAGGAATATGTTTTTCCCCTTCAATCTTATTATTCCTCTGTTTTAGGAACCTATGCATCTTTGTTTCATTCCTAATGTTAGTTAATGGCAGTGATTTTCTGCTTGCTATTTCTCATTCATTCATTGTTTACTTTGTTCAACTAATGATGCTACTGAAAGTACTAATGTTGGAGGCTAAAAAATATTGAAGAATAACTAATAATTTTTACAAGGCTGACAAATACTTTGCAGTGGTGTTAAAATCCAGCAATGGAAATAATGCAAGAAAGTCTTAGGCAAGAGAAGATTTGATTCCACAATGTGGAAAATTGGCTTTTATATTGTGCAACACACAATTGATAGGCACTAATCAATATTTAAAGTAGATGTTTATGCAGGCTGACTTAAAGCCTGAATATTCACAATGTGCTCTAAGAGAAGATTAGAACTAGGAGACAAGGCCTGTGTTTTTCTTCTAGTTCTGAATAATGACTTTTTTAACCATCTGAGAAATTATAATCATACATAGGTAGCTGCTGTACCTACTTTATAAGGTGATGAAGATCAAATAAAGTAGGTTAAAGCTCTCTAAGAAATGCTAAACATCAAAGTGAAGATTAAATTGAGAGAAAAGTACTAATCTGGCATTGGCTTCATAGTAGCAATATGGTTGTTACTATAGGCATCAAGGTGACATGGTGGAAAGAAGTGAAGTAAGGAAAATTCACACGCTTAGTAGCTTTGTGACCCTGGACAAATCACTTAAGCTTTCCCATCCTTAGTTTCTTCAGCTGTAAAATGAGATAGTAGCACCTACTTCATAGGGCTATTGTGAGAATTAAGTAAAATAATTTATGTAACATTTTCAGTCATGTTCAACTCTTTGTGATCCCAGTTGGGGTTTTCTTGTGTCAATATTGGAATGGCTTGCCATTTCCTTCTCCATGACAAGAAACTGAGGCAAACAGGGTTAAGTGACTTGCCCAGGGTCACATAGCTAGTATGTGTCTGAGGCCAAATTTGAAGAAAATGAATTTTCGTGATTCCAAGCCTAGTTTTCTATCCTTGCCCCGTTTAGTTGTAAAGTGCTTTACAAAGCTCAGTATGTTAACTATCTAATAGAATGTAAGTTCCTTGAGCACAAGAATATGGCCCCACTTTTGTTTATCTGATATTGATGTGACCACAGTCAAGACAGTACAAAAGTTAAGCCAAGAAGATGCTAGAATTAATGTAAAATTCTTTTGGCTTTTTCTCTGTCACTAGAACATAATTGAGTGACCAGAACCTAGTCAACAACTAATATATTGCCAATTATGTCAAGTGCAGAGAATATTTTTCCTCAAGGAGTTCACAAGCTAATAGCTAGGAAGCAATTACAAAGGGATTATTGATTGATGAAATGATGGGTTGTGTTTGTCTCCTGTTTTAAAGTTTGTAATGTGCTTTACTTGCATTTTCACAATAGGTTCTAAAAACTACTTTTGTGATATGAAATGCTACATGAACTCATGATCTCAAACATTTTCTTTGGTGTGTGTAGTTCACTTTTTAATGTACTTTCTTTCTTGTCCAGTATCCCTCCGTTTTCCCTGATTGATGAATATCTTAGAGAAAAGTAGGATAGATTCTGGAAAAGTAACTTTAGGAAATGAAGTCATTTGGTGGAGCCAGAGTTATGGAAGACATGTCTGACTGCTGCCTGGGTCACTCCAGGACTGAGCCGTCAAGGCCAGCAGCAGGAAGAGCAGTTGAGACATCAGTATCTGAACCGATTGGTTTGGGTGAGCACTCAAAGCTTCCTAGGGAGTTTTAATGAGGCATTTTGACTCTTAGGAAATGGCTTACTGATAGAGCTTTGTTTTGTGTATTTTATATACATAATTCATACCAATGTATCTTTAATTTTCACAGACATCAACCCATCCCCTACAACAGCATTAATTTCCTGGAGAGGTAGCACAAACATTGTTATGTTTTGTTAATTTTTCATGGATTTAATAAACTGTTTGACTTTTAGAAGCTGTAAGAAATAACATTAATTTAAGGCATCTCCTATTTTGGTTCTAAAACTGTGTCCCTTATGCTGACTTCAGTTCAGTATCATGGGAAAGGCAGAACAATGCCAGACCAAATAATTTTGACTTAAGTGTTCTAGGGGTGCCTTTTCAGGAGTGGGACAGAGAGGGAGGGAAGAGGTATGTGTGTATGTATTTTTAACAAGAAAACAGCTTGGTCAATCTGATAATACTCCAGGTAAGTAAACCAAGGAAATGAAAATTTTAAGTAGATATATGAAATATATTAAGAATAATACTTTTAAAATGTACACTTAAAATAGGTTCTAAGCTGGATGATATCTTAGAAGGTTGCAGTAGTCCTGATGATGTGATCATAATGTACATTCACATTGACAAGAAAAGCAACAACTGTATGGTTTTGTTTTGGCTTCTGAATCAGAGAATGGGACTGGGATTCAATATACCTGAGATTGAGCTCCAACTCTATCTGTAACAGAACTTGGATAAATCACCCCATCTTTGTATTCTTTGATTTCTTAATTTATAAAATGAGGTGACTGGACTGAATGATTTCAATGGCCCCCATAGAAGTTCCTCAAGTTCTTTAATTATATATATGGTTCCTTCACTAAAGGTTTACATAAATAGCAAAAAAAAAAAAAATGAGTTTCTGACTAGCTATATCTGTGTTGGGGTGACTAACTAGACCAAAGTTGGTCTGTCCCAGTAGAAGCCCTTCAGTTTTTCTCCATTCCTGTCTACAGATTTACACAACTAATCTTTACCATCTGTTGGATGTGTGCGTTCCATTGATAACAAGGGAAACCTGAAGCGAGTGCAGATTGAATAGCTTAAATCCATTTATTACATGTTATAAAACTAACTAAAAACATATGTCTTAAAGGTGAGAAGCTCCACCTTTGTATAGTCAAAAGTTAAAGTATGGATACTGAGGCAGCTAGGTAGCACAATGCATAGTATTTGGGCATAGAGTCAGGAAAATCTTGAGTATCATTTTGATGGTTGTTATTATCTATTGGGGAAGAAATTATAAAATTTGTAGCTGCATATTAGAGCTATGCAAGTCATTTTTTTAATCCAAATTAACCTATTTGGTGATTTAAACATAATTGAAATACAATTTATGACATTTGGAGTTCCTACCCATATGTTATTTAGTCTTCAACAAGAAATAACTTATGAATTAATTTTGAGATATTCTGGGTATTCAGAAAGGAAGATTTATTTGAACCCTTTGCTCTGTTTATTTCAGAAGCTGCCTAAGACTTGCTATCCTATCCCATTGTCTCTTCTAATGTCTTTTACAGTGAGTGAACAAAACTAAGAAACTTTGCATGGTTCTACATAGTATCTTAAAATTTAAACTAAAATGGCCCGAGAGGTTATCCAATAATAATTCTGATAGCTAACATTAAGATAATTTTCTAAATTTTATAATGAACATTCTCTATATTTTCTCATTTGATCCTCACACCAACAGTGTAAGATAAATGCTATTCTCATTTTAAATACTGGAAAACTAAGGAAAGTTAAGTGTCTTGCCAAGAGTCTCACAGTTGGTGTATGAAGCAAGATTTGAACTTAACTCTTGATACTACATCTAGCACTCCATTTACTATATCACCTAACAGCTAATCCCTTGAAATCAAGAGAAATGAAGTGATTTGTATAGATGGTTACATAGCTAGCATAATCAGAACCCAAACCCAAATCTATCATTCAGCTACAAATCCAGCACTCTTTCTACTATACTATTCAATCTTTGACCAATGATTTGGTTGCTAGTGGCTGTGGGGTATTATTCACTGAAAATTCATAGGTCTTAGATGAATTGCTACTATCCATCATTTGATGATAATAGTAACAATAACAATTCTCTACCTTTGAAATATAATTTATGATATTTGGAGTTCTTTCCCACATGTTATTTAGTCTTCAACAACTCTATGAGGCAGGCTACTAGGTATTATTTTAAATATTCTATTAATGAACATTAATTCATTTGACAAGCCTTGATTCCATGCCTACAGCATGTAAGGCACTGTGTTGGGTACTGAGATTACATAGAAAACAAAAAACAAAAGAGTCTCTTCCTCTAGAAATCAACATTTCACATAGGAATCTGGACACAAATAAATAATTGCAAAATACATGCAAAGTAAAGAAAAATGAAGCACTTTGGGAATACATATGGAGGAATTAACCCTTCTGATGAATAAGGAAGAGTTACACAAGTAATGAGGATGAATTACTGTCAATAAAATTAAGAAAGGAAGGTCTCTTGAGTAAAGAGGCTGAAGTGAGAAAGAAGAATCTTACAGGAATGAAGATAGACTATATGAGATGGAAAGGGAGAGAAAATATTTGATGGGGAGGGGAACATCAATTAGGCAAATTTGTCTGGGATATACAGTGGGTGAGAGGTGGTAGAATCAGTCTTTGAAAAGTAGAACATTATTAATAGCATGGTTGATTATAATAATTAAAATTTACAATACTCTTATTTTCTTAGGAAGCTAAATTAGTTTTTTAGTAAGATTTTTAAAAGTAGAATGTTATTAAATAAAACATTTTTCATGTCAATTTTGCATCAAAGGAAGGGAAGTGAAAGAAATAGCTTTTTGTTCTCTTCAACATTCTGGATGTTTGAATAGACAGCAAGCAGCAAAAAAGAATTTTTTTTTCCTTAGCTGAATTATCCTCAGAACACTCTGCTCCAACATCGGCATGTCAGTGGAACAAGAGATGGTAATACAAGATGCACCAAGAGACTAGAGGTTTTGTGTGTTTGAAACTTCGAGTCGGCTGTAATGACTAAATTGTAGAGAAGCAAAACTAATGTTTTTTTTTTATATATTTACCCAATGTTTTTTGGGTCCTGTCTTCTAGGAGTGAACAAACTCCTTTTGTTTCTTAGCCTCCAAAAGTTCACCCCTCAATTGCATAAAAGAATCTAAGACGAGGGTAGCTAGGAGCAGAGTTTACACCATGATAGACCAACATGCTGCCCAAGAGAGAAATACCAGAGGTAGACCCAGACACAGGGAGGATTAGAGACGTTCTTAAAAGTTTGTTTAAATCGACCATTTTTATGTGTGTGTCTTTAATTTTAGCATAAACAAAAATAGAGTAAATAAGTTATTGTGATAAACGGATCATGTCTCAGAACCATATTTATAAAGCAGCATTGGTCTCTTCTTAGGAACTAGCTTTTAAATTTTACTCAAGAATGATTATGCTGGTTTTGTATGTATGACTGGACAAAAAGAATGTGGTTGTGTGTTTTGGCTTATGTGTTCCCAGATTTCTAAGGGATGCTCATGATAGCCAACAAAGGAATTTTTAATAACATTGTGGAATGTTAATGCTGGAGATGTTTAAAGGTACTCTGTTATTTTAGAGAGAAGGAAACAGAAGTGAAATGACTTATGCAAGGTCACAGGGCACAGTGACAGAGCTTGAGAGGGGACTGAAGATCATGCCAGATGCAAATCAGATGAAAGAATTGGAAAGGTGAACAACTGGTAGAGATCTGATAAGTGATAGTTAATGGACTCTTAGGAAGTAGACTGAATAAATTTATTTTCCTTGGAGCCAAGGAATTGGGGAAACTAGAGAGAGGCAGATTTGGTTCAATGTAAGCAAAAACTGGCAAACAATCAGAGCCTTTAGAAGGAGAAGTAAGCTGATGTAGGAGGGGATGGGTTCACCAAAAGTCTTCAAATAAGGTCAGATGACCTCTTACCAGAGATCCTGCAAGGGAATGTTACTATTCATCTGAAGGTTGATTAATCTTAACCTAGGGCATGTGAACTTTTTGTAAAATATTTCAGTGTAATTGTCTTCCTTTATAATCTTATGTATTTTGTTTTATGTTATTTAAATAAGTAATTTTGAGAAGGGAGTCTGGAGACTTTACCATATTGTCCTCCATGCCTAGGATTCTCTTATGCCTTTATATCTGGCTTCTTTGACTCAGCTAAAATCTTACCTTCAGCAAGAAGCCTTTCCCAGTCCCTCTTTATACTACTGTCTTCCCTCTGTGACTGTCACCAATTTGTTGTTGCTGTTGTTCAGTCGTGTCCAACTCTTTGTGACCCTGTGGACCATAGCACACCAATACTGTCCATGAGTTTTTCTTTCTTTCTTTCTTTTTTATAATTATAACTTTTTATTGACAATCCATGCCTGGGTAATTTTTTACAACATTATCCCTTGCATTCACTTCTGTTCCGATTTTTCCCCTCCCTCCCTCCACCCCTTCCCGCAGATGGCAAGCACCATGAGGTTTTCTTAGCAAAGATACTGGAATGGCTTGCTATTTCCTTCTCCAGCGGATTAAGTGAGTTATGCAGGATCACACACAGCTAGTAAGTGTCTGAAGTCAGATTCAAACTCAGATCTTCGTGACTCTAGATAAAGCGCTCTATCTACCCATTTACACTGCATGTATCTTGTTTGTAGAATCGATTGTATTATATGGGAGACACTACCACCAGATCGCCTAGCATGGTGTGCTCTCATCAGAGAAGATGTTGTGTTCTATGAGCAAAGCAGAATTTAATTAGCCCAAAGGAACTGCAAAATATACAAATTTAAAGAATCCACCCCAAATGTTCACTTGGACTATTTGTGACCGACCTGTGGCAGAGCATTCTGAACTCATATTGGTCTAGTCAGCCACAGTCTGACATACTACCTGAATTCCCATATAGTGATATAGTCCTCTTTGACTACGAAGGACTTTTGGGGGAGTTGCTTTTTTTTTTTTTTATACTTAGCATTTAACATAGTTCCTGACACATAATTGACTCAATAAATTTTTACTGACTTGAGTAGATTACTGAAAGAGTCCATGATACAAAAATTGATAGTCATCTATTTTATTATAAGAGATTTTCTAGTGGCTTCTAAGGCCCTTTCCAACACTGAGATTGTATAATTTGAATCTATTACCTAAATTTTCTGACTCCTAGTACCTTATACTTTCCATTATACTTTGATTCTATGAGGTAGCATCATCCTCATATAAGAAGAATTATTGTGTCATAAATTATAATTATGAATAGTGTATTAATATTACTAGTAGAGGGCTATCTTGGGCACTGGAAAAGAGAATCTTATTGGGTACTTCAGTGGCAGCTCCAACAGAGCATTTCCACCAACTCCCCTAATTCCTTCGTTCCTCTCAAGGTTTAGCCATCTCTGAGACATGGCCCTTCCTTATCCTCCACATTATAGAGATCTTCTCCCTCATTTCAAATTACCTGTGATTTTACCTCCAGTAAAATTTCTCTATGGCAGAGTGTTTCATTTATGGCTGTATTCTCAACCTGCAGCACAAAGATTGGCACATAGGTATTTGACGAGTGCTGGTTGAATTGAATAAGATGTATGAGGATGGTTGTTTGGGGAGTTGAATGTATAATTCTAATAGAAAAATTCTTAGGAAAAAAATTACCCCACCTCTACTTTTTACTTCCTTTGACTGCTTTTATATTTATATTTTGATGCTTTAATATACATGAATTCAGGGACATTGAACATGGAATCTAAGCAAATTAGTTTGTAGAACAGAAAAACACCACAATTTATAGTTAAGAAAGAGACTACTTTCTGGCCTTTCTTATAGTTACCATAGAGAAGTTTAGGTAAGTAACAATGAATCTGATAAAAGTAGAAAAGAGGAAGTATGGCAACAACAAAAAAAGCTTTCTCAGTTTATTTCTATTGTTTTTCATTTTATAGCTTTCTTTTGAAAGTTAAATTTAAAATGTAAACCATGACTTTAACATATATTATTATCAAAATGGAAAACACACACACACACACACACACACACACACACACACACACAAAAATTCACACACTAGAGAATTCAAGATATTAGTATCAACCAGAGATGTGAGTGTTGGGCAATCCACAAAGCACTGTTATGCAATAATTAAAGAATTTTTAAACTGAAGATTAAATTGGAATGTTGTTATAAACACCAAGGCAATGGCCAACATTTTTCTTTGTATCAAAAGAAAACTCATTTCTAAAAATAAGCTTGCTCTTTGTGATGACCCTCTCAAATTGTTCTAAGTGATTCCATTCACAGATGAGCTATTGAGTCTGTGGTCCTTTCCTGTAAGTGGTTTGCGCTTTGATCCTATAGCCTTTAATCAGGTGTGTAACAACTAAAAGGAAGCACTGGGATGTGCAATATTGCCAGTGAGTGGGGATGGGAGGCTCTTTTAGTGTCACCTTGAAAGTAAATGCAGCATGGATGAAATTTGCTTTTTGTTTCCTTTGAGATTTCTCTTGGTGCCTCAATTTTAGGAAACCATTGTTAGAAGACTGTCTAAATTTTATTTCGCCCTATTGTAAGCAAGTATAATATATGATATAATTATGTCATTTCTATTACCTTATCTGAGTTTTCTGGGCAGAAATATGACCAGACAGTTTAGATAGGATTTTGCCAACATTCAGGGCAGTGGGTTTCAATTGGAGGGGATTTTTTTTTTTTTTGTGGGAGTTCGGGGGAAGGCAGGCCCTGGGATTGAGAAAGGAGCAAGTCAAAGATAAATGGAGGTTGGGGGTGCAGTCTTCTCCCAATACAATTAATTCCAGAATAAAAGTAACTAAAGAAGATGCAGCACCCCAAAGATTTCATTCTGCCACTATAACATCTGATCAGCCATGTACCTTGAAATGTTGGGGCTCAGTTGCTCTAACTCCAGAAAACATTCCTGGTACTGGCTGAAAGAAGGGATCCCTCTTCTCTCTTTTTCTTTTCTTTCTTTTTTTTTTTATTATAACTTTTTATTAACAGAACATATGTCTGGGTAATTTTTTTACAATATTAGCCCTTGCACTCACTTCTGTTCTGACTTTTCTCTTTCCTCCCTCCACCCCCTTCCCTAGATGGCAGGCAGTCTTATACTTGTTAAATATGTTTTAGTGTATCCTAAATACAATATATGTGTGTAGAACCAAGCAGTTCTCTTGTTGCACAGGGCGAACTGGATTCAGAAAGTAAAAATAACCTGGGAAGAAAAACAAAAATGCAAACAGTTTACACTCATTTCCCAGTGTTCTTTCTTTGGGTGTAGCTGCTTCTGTCCATCATTGATCAATTGGAGCTGAGTTAGATCTTCTCTTTGTCGAAGATATCCACTTCCATCAGAATACATCCTCATACAGTATTGTTATTGAAGTGTATAATGAAGTGATCCCTCTTCTCAAAGAAGTTTACACTCAATTATCCAAGTTCCTATGACACCTTTGGGGTTCTCTCCTAATAAGCACAAGCTTTAAGGAAGCTTAAATTATAAGTTTTTACTACACAGTTGTAGTAACTCAATCTTGTTCCCAGAAGTCTCTGACTTTTAATTGTAATAAAGTGTTGATGAATAGATGGATGGATTGATGGAAAGATGGATGAATGGATGGAGGCAACTTTTAGTCTATAAAAAACACCATAGCTTATCAGAGGATGATTTGGGATCCTGAAGTCCTCTTCACATGCTTCTCTTCACCTCATTTTCTGCCATCACCACCACACAATTCTTTGAGTGGCTAGGTACTCAGCTATTCTTGTTCTTGGTGAACAAATACCCAGATATACTTCTAATTATGAGTATTGCTATGGTTAAGAGTTTCTGAGTACTGTTTTCCAACAAAGATAAATTGTTTAAGATAATTTGAATCTATTACATTTTGTTTAATCCCATACAAACATTTGCTTCTGTTTAAAGGCAGCCTGTCATAGTATTGTGAGTAGACTTCTGGGATTGGATTCTAAAAGTCCTGGGTTCAAATTTCCATTGTTCTGAATTTCAATCTTTTTCTGGCCTGAATCTTCTTGTCCTGAGAAGTAAAACTATTTTAAGTATAACCTAATGTGTCACTACCAGTAGACAAACTTGCTCACAATTACAGCTAATTTGGAATGGCTAGGTTGGTTAGGGTAGTATTATTTTCTACGCTGGAAATTGGATAGCAGGAGCCTTTTACAAAGATACTAGTCTAGGCTAAGTAGACATTATCTATGGTTTAATTGTGAATATTCCTAAGGCTCAATCCTGCTTGCCTCCACCTCCACCTCCCCTACTCCCCGCAACAACTCCCTTGACTTTATTTATCATCTTTAGACTTCTAACTCCTAAATCTCTCTCTAGACAAGGCCCTTCACCTCAACTTTTGTAACAAATCTGGACCCCGAATCCAGATTCGACTTAAATTGATGAGACTCCAACATGACTTCAATTGCCTCCTGGATACTCCAATTGAGATATCATACTACCTCAAACTTAACTTGTCAAAAACCAAATTTCTTATCTTCATTGGACATCCATATGCACATACATAGTTTTTTATGTGTTCTCTCTCCCATTATTTTAATGTAAAATAAACTGAAGAAGGAAATGGCAAACCATTCCAATATCTTTGCCAAGAAAATCTCAAAAGGTTCATTAAAAGTAGGATAAGACTGAAAAATAAGGGACAGCTAGCCTGGGACAGTGGATAGGATGTCAGGACTAGAGCCAGGAAGATCCAACTTCAAATCATCCTGTTCCTCGGTTTCCTCATCTATAAAATGAGCTGGAGAAGGAAATGGCAATTCACTCTAGTGTCTTTCCCAAGAAAATCCTAAAAAGGGTCACTAAAAGTCAGACACAACTGAAAACAATTAATGAACTCCTCTAGGGGAAGAATCCTGGTTTTTTTCCCCTCCTTTTGTAATGCTAGAGTTCAGCCCAGGGTCTAGCAAATAATAATCACTTAATAAAAGCTTGCTGACAAACTGTCTAACTCCTTCCCTCTTTGATTTCCTGGCTGTGCCAGTGGTAGCATTATTTTCCAGTCATAAAAACTTCAAATTGATGTAATCTTTATCTTCCTTTCCACTCTCTTCCCAATTTGATCATTCAAAAGCTCTACTGATTTTCATTTTTGCCTTCAGTTTCTATTCCTACTGTCTATATCGGTCTATTCCTCTATCACTCTTACACCTGGATCACAATAGCCATCTTGTCCCAATGTCACTTCCTCTGGCATTTAGGTGGTCCAGTGGATAAAAATTGGGCTTGGAGTCAGAATGACAAAGTCAAATCTGACCTCAGATACTTATTAACCCTGTGAACTAGGGCAAGTCACTTAAGCTCTGTTCAGCTCAGTTTTCTTAAAAATGAGAATAATAATAGCATCTACCACTCAAGGCTGTTGTGATGATCAAATGGGGATAATATTTGTAAGTCTTAGTACATTGCCTGGCACACTGTAGGTGCTTAAGAATTCCTTTCTGTGATGTTTTGGTCAGAAAGATAACAGTACAAATATTGTTAGTTCGATTCCTTACCCCACTCTTCAAGGCTCAGATTGGTTGGATTTACCATCCGAGTTACAATTGGTCAGATTTATAATCAGAGTTACAATTCTCCTTATCCGTCCTTTCCATATGTTAGAAAATAATGGCTGTCTCCTTTGCTGGGGTGTGTCAGTTAATATGTATGAGGTACTTGCAAAAAGCTTGTGCCCTGTCATTGACCCATTTGGCCATTTTAAACCTGGGCCCCTTTATCAGGAACTTTGATATTTAGCCAGTTTTTTGACTCACAAGGTGATTGGTTGGAAATATCTTAACAAGATATTTCATCCCTCCCTTCATCCTGTTTAGATAATATCTATGGAAACCTTACTTTGCTTATTCCTCACAGTATTGAGGGTACAGATATTAGGATGAGTCTCACCAGACTTCTTTCAATTAGAACAGCCGTTTACTCTGGGTATAACATGAGAAATGTTGCTATAATGAAGTGCAGAGTATGTACAGTATATATATATATATAAAAGTTTTGAATATTTTAAAATTATTTTGTGAATAATAGAAGGGTAGAAATATGATATGATATGATAGTCATATGATGTTTCCAAGTGAAACCTTTGAAATTCTGATCAACAACCAGATTAGTTGAGGGTCTTGAGTTTATGCCATATGAGGATAACTAATGAAACTAAGGATGGTTAACATGGAAAAGAAAAAACATAAGGAGATATAATGGATAACTGTTATTCACTATTTGAAGATTTGTCATGTAGAACAGGAATTAAAATGGGTATAATTGACATTGAAAGCAAAACTAGCAGGAATGATGGCAAATTTAAGATGGCTTAAAAGAAAAAAAAATCTTAAATGTAGAGCTTCCCAAATGTGAAATAGGCCACCATGAGAGGTTGAGGGGTCACCTCATCAGAGGTCTTTAATCAGCAATGATATCACTACTAATATCAATATAATACTCTATGATATATCAAAAATATAATTTATATATGTGAATATAGTTTATATATACACACATATAATGATGTATTTATATGTTTTGAGGACATGGTTTGGACTAAATCGATTCTGAGGTTCCTTAGAACTCTGAAATTTCATAATTCTTTGATTTCAAGGCAGGAAAAAAGAGGAAATGAGCATTTTTAAAGTACCTACTAAAGTCTAGGAGTTTTACAAATATTATCTCATTTGATCCTCATGCCAAACCTGGGAGGTAGGTGCTATTATTAACCTCATTTTATAGGTGAGATAATCAAAGGAGACAAAGGTTAAGAAACTTGCTCAGTTAAGAAGTATCTGACGTCAAATTTAAACTCAGGTCATCCTGATTCCAATCAGTTCAACCCATTTCCCCATTTGTTTTCCAGTTTCTGGTCCTAAATTGCCATTATAAATCTCTTTTTTCCCAAAGCAAATCCACATGACTAAACAGTTTATTCAATGCTTCTTCACTGGCATACAACCCATGTGGCTAATTTTATGAAAATGTCTTCCGAGAAAGACCTTTGGATTCCACTTTTGTATCTTAGATTTTGCTTTAGCTTCATTCAGAAATAGGCCACTTTCAATTACATGTAACAAGTCTATTTATTGGTATGTACCTGCTTCATATTAGCCTCTAATATTATCTGCACGTAATCTTTCCATTGATCCCACAGATTATAGCTTTTAATTGGAAGAGACCTTAGAGGATATCTATTCTAACTCATTTATTTTTCAGATGAGGTACTAAGGACAAAACAGGTTAAGTGATTTAGCTTGTCAAGGATCACAGACTTTATCATATCTATAAGATTTCCATCCAGGTCTTCCTGACCTCATGTTCATCATTCTATCTATAGCTTTGTTCTGAGCTCTGTGGGGGGGGGGAGGGGGAAGGGGGAAGGGGACTTGAGGTGATTATTGCTATTGTTATTATCACTGTTGTTTGCTTTCATAAAGCTTATTTTATGAAAGGATGGTTTCATTTTTTTATTGGCATCCCCAACATCAGACACAGTGCATGGTACACACTAAACACTTAAAAAGTGTTAATTGATTGATTGATTGATTCATCAGATTTGGAATCAGAAGACTTGTGTTATTAACAACAATATAGCATTTATATAGTGCTTTAAGGTTTGCCTAAAAATACTTTACAAATTCTATCTGTGTGACCCTGGGCAAGTCACTTGACCCCAATTGCCTCAGCAAATATATCTATACATAAAACAAATATTATAGCATTTGATCCTTACTAACAAACTTGTAGTTTGTTTAATATTTTAAATTTTTTAAAAATAATTTTATAAAAAAAAAACAAGGAAATGTTTTATAGTAAAAGAAACTATGATTAAGTGACTTGTCATATAGCTTACTTAGCAAGTGTCTAAAGTTAAATTTGAACCCAGGACTTACTGATTCCAGGTCCAAAGCTTTATCCACTATGTTGCATAGCTGCTATGACCGTGGCCAAGTTTTTTTTTTTTTTTTTTTTTTTTTTTTTTTAATTCTCTAAGCTTTCATTTCCTAATCTGTAAAATGAAAGAATTTTAAAGAGGTGACTTCTGAGGTTCCTTCCAGTTCTAAACCTATAATTTTATGATAGAATATCAAGCCTGGAGTCAGAAAAAGTTATCTTCCTGAGTTCAAATCCAGCCTCAGACTTAGTAGCTGTGTGACCTGGGGCAGGTCACTGAACCCTGTTTCTTCAGTTTCCTCTTCTGTAAAATGAACTGGAGAAGGACATGGCAAACCACTCCAGTATCTTTGCCAAGAAAACCCCAAATTGGGTCCCAAAGAGTTGGACACAACTAAAAGCAATGATTCTCTGCAAACACCATGATTTTCATGTTATTGAATTATTTCATAAGCTAACTACAGAATTAAGTCCAACCCAATCATTTCAGATGAGGAAACAGACTGAGAAGTCATGGGATTTACTCATGGTCACAGGGCTACAATGTGTTCGAAGCAGAATTTCAATCAGGTCTTCTCTCTCAGCCTAGCACCACCCAATATCCATTGAACTAACTAGTGCAACCTCCATAATCCAGAATTCCTTCTAAAACATAGCCAAATAGTTATTCAGTCTTTGCTTGGAGACTCCTGGTGATGGAAACCTGACTCTGTCTCAAAGATAGCTCTTTGCAGTTTTATATAATTCTAATCACCAGGAAGTTTTCCATTATGTTCCCAAATCTGCATCTTTGTAACTTCCACCGATTTATCCTAGTTTTATCTGCTAACAATTAAAAATAGATAGAAAGCTTCCCTCTCTATCTCTGCTCCCCTCCCCATACTTCTCTTCAGTTCCAATCATGTGTCCCCATCTTTCTTTCCTTCACCATCTTGATCATCCTTTTGTTAATATGTTCTTTGTTAATGTCCACACTAAAATAGGGCAAGCCACAATATTCTAGATGTGGTCTGACCAGGGGAGAAAACAGTATATCATCTTGGTCATTCTGTAAACTATACCTTAACTAAAATTGTGTTTGTTTTGAGCAGCTGATGTATCAAGCTAAAAATGAAGTTTTTAGTTTACTAAATTTTTTGTACAAACTCATGTGAATGTTGAAAAATATAAATTCCCTAAGGGAAGGGGCTAGTTTTTTCTCCCATGTTCCTCTTTATATCCTCAGTACATTGCACATAGTAGTCATCTAATAAATATGTATTTACTTGAATCTTGTGTTTTGTACTTTAAAAATCTGTTTCAGTCATTATTTCTATCTTTCTCATTACATGTATACTCTCATGCTTTGTCTTTCCCCTGTGCGTGTAATGATATTATGTTATATTATTAAAACCAATGTTCTCTCTTTCTTGTTGAATGTGGGCTTCTCCCAGCATTTTTAAAGCATGCCAGATTGAGATCTTTGCAGCCTCAGCTTAAAATCCTCAATTCCTTTTAAATCCAGTACAATGACAAGATTGCCTTAAATGAGACAAGACCCAAAGAAATTTGGCAGTCTTCCAGAAATAACTTAGTAATCAGTATTGGAACAACCAGAAAGCAGATAGACATTGGGCATTTTCCAGCCCGTTTCTACTGGCATTTGGCAGCCTGGGGTCAATGGGCATCAGAATTTTAAAAGCTTGGATCCTTGAATTATTCTTGAGCTCTATTTTGTTAGTTCCCAAGTCAGCAAGAGAATTCCAATCAATCATCAATGTAAAAGACATCTGGTAAAACAGTTGATATCATCTCCTTAAATTCCCATAACAATATTTTAAATTCAATGTTGCATGAACCTCATTAACTGCTTTTGCTTAGAAAAGGATGGGAATTAGATCTATGATTTTATTTATATAAAGTACTCCAGCATGAGGAAGTTTTTACCAGTGCAAGTAGGTGCCTTCCTTGGAACTTGTAGCCTTATAGAGTTACCTAGATCACAAAAAGATAAGTAAATGACTTGCCAAGTGTTGCAAAGCTAGTATGTTGGTAAAGAAATACTACCTTTTCCATCTTTAGTATATAATACAGAGAAATTAAATAGTCATTTAATAGGAAATAGTATGGAAAAGAATCATTTTCTCATTTCAAATATTTTACCCTAAGCTGGCTTTTGAGAGAAGTTATAACTTTCAGGAAAGGATATTTGCTTATCTGTAACAGGCTCTAAATATACTCTGTAAGCAATACAAACAACACAATTCTAAAACAAGAAGGGGATCCAGCTACCATTCCTATAGTAAGATAATAAACATTCGTTCTACTACTTATCAAGCATTGCGCTAAGTGCTAAGGATACAAAAAGAGGTAAAAGTCCCTACTTTTGAGAAACTAAGACTCTAACAGGGAAGTCCACATGCAAACTGATGTATTTAAAAAAGATATATACAGGGTAAATTAGAGATGAAGAAGGAGAGCACTTCGAGGATTGGAGGGAGTGGGATAGAGCAGTTAGTGAGAATACTTAGAGAAGGTAGAAGTTTTTTTTTAAAGGCGATCAGTGTCACTTTATATCTTTCATAGAGTCATAGAACATTAGAATTTCAAAAGAGTTCATAGATCATCTAATTTAACCCCTATCAAGAATCCCTTCTATAATATTACTTACAAAGAAGAGACATGTCACTATCCTCTGTAGTCATTTCTAATTGTTAGGATGTTAAGGCATATGAAATGAAACTGTCTCTTTGAGACTATTTACTGATTCCTCTGGTCTCTGTCTCCCTGGAATCAAATAGAACAAGTACCTCTTTCTTGGAGCAGCCTTCCATATACTTGAAGACAATTATCATATTTCCCTTAATTGTCTTTTCTCTATACTGAATATCTCTAGTTCTTTCAGCTGTTATTTGGATGGCATGGTTTCTAGTCTTTTCCCCAACTTAGTGATTCTCCTCTGGTTTTGCTCATGATTGTCTATGTGCCCTCTAAAATATGATGTCCATAGTGGAAAACTTCAGATATCCTTTGAGCTTGGCACAGTAAAGTGGGACCATCAGTTTCCTAGTTCTGGATCCTATTCACCTACTGCATCCTGGGTTAATAGTCTTATTTGTTTTTCTGCTGTGTTAACAAACTTGCAATCACCTAAAAACAAGTAAATATCTTTTTCATATAAATTTATTTTCTCCATTTCCTTTATGTCATTTTAGCTAAGCATTGAATATATTGAACATTTGATTCAAGAATTACTTAAAGAAAAAGAAAATGTGGTTAATTTCTTTCTTTCTTTTTTCTTTTCTTTTCTTTCTTTTTTCTTTTTTACTTATTTTCCTTTGAAAGTTTAGCGACTACATGGAATAGTCCAAAAAATGGTCCCTTGGGAGCTGGACTTAGGGTTAAATTCTACCTCTGTCATTTACTACCTGTGTAAATTTCCCCATATGAAAAATATGGAAGTTATACTATATAATCCCTAAATTCTCTTCCAATGCTAATTCTGTGATCTTGTATTGTTGGAGAAAACTTGTTTTCCACAATTTCTAAAACTAAAATTCTTCTACTTTGATTAAAAATCATAAACAATAGGAAAGGCAGGATGTTGTGGTTTAGAAAGTGTCAGGAGCCCTGGTTTAAGCTCTGACTCAACCCCTAGTTCTGTGATCTTAGAAAAGTCATCTTCCCTTTTTCAGTCTCACTTCTGTTACCTGGAAAATAAAGGATTAAACAAGACTGTGTTAAACTTTTATGGTACCAATATTCTTTGACCCATTATCTGTATGCTCTGGGAAAAGATTAAATAGTTTGGAAAACTAGACCTTCTGGGCAAAGGCTAAGTTCAGGAAGCATGTGTAGCTGGCAGTGAAAATACTGACTAAAGGAGAGGTATATGTCTTTGAGGAGGGGGACATGACCAGCTCTTGTCAAATTTAGCTTGGTTCTTAATGGAGAAAAGCTGAAATACAATCTACTTTTCCACAAGTGCTATTTCCCACAATTCCCTTTTTCAACTTGCCTGGTTTTTAAACTCTCACATTCCTTCCTAGATATAGATAATAGAAGTCACCAAATATGAGTATGAGATCACAACTGGGAAGGCATTGAAACTGTGCAGGAGGGATGAATGTTACTTCTAACACCTTATTAGTTCATAGTGAGGGATATTGAACAAGATGCAGAAAAAAGGTTTCCAAAGCTGTGATTTGTGTTAAGATATCATTGCTTCCCTGACACAATCATCCTTTGTCACAGTTGACAAATGACACTCCACCTAAAGAAGTGATTGTATTCACGCTCCCTCCCCCATCCCGCCTTTTGAGGGTAGATTAGAGTAAAGTTTGATACTGTACTTGGGGGAAGAGGAAAGATGTAGTGAAGATAAACTGAAGGAATGTACTTTTACTACAAAGATCACAAAAAGATACAGGCTGATGAATTTTGCAAGTTTAGACACTTGTGGTTTATCTCATATATCAAAAATGGGCCTCAGACATTCCAATGGTCATATGTTACTTGCTTTTTCTCTTTCAAGCCCGCTGCTGAGAAAACAGAACATGAATGAAGCAGGTGGTGGGTAGACCCAGAAAGTTTGGGTTTGTGGCTGATACACTCTTTGAACGTCACTAGAAGTTAACCAGCATGAAAAAGATCAGAACCAAAACCGGTATCAATGGCTTCATCTTTTAATGGTCAAATAGGTCACAGCTGGATATTTGGAATTATTTCCGTATTTTCTGGGTTCAACAAGTAGACCTTTAGCTAGTTCTCCATTAAAATTGTTTCTGGTTGTTTTTGCATGGCAAGAAAGCATTCGATGTAACAGGGTTAGAGCCAAAGTTTTAGCAAAGAAATCTTGTCTTATTATAGGTGATAAATGACACAATGGGGTTAGGTAGTATAGGGAAAAGTAGAGAGAAAAACCAATAGAGGGAGTTAGGTGAGAAAAAAGAAAATCCTCAGAGAGGAGTATCCAGTGGTAATCTTTCTTGACTAAAGGAAAGTCCCATGTGTGAGAGACTATCCTCCAGGAAAAAGGCAGTTTCATAGAGAAGACTCTTCTCTGTCTAGAAAGAAGTCTGGTGAATTCTATTACAGAAGGTAAATAAGTGAACTGAGGTTTGGCTATATTAACTTCCTCATCCAAGATTACACGGACATTAAATGTCAGAGCTGTGGTTTGTATTCCATTGTTTCAAAAAATCCAAATTCTTTATGTTTAGATTCATAAGCTAAAAAGGGTCTAGGGATTCTTAACCTTTATGCCCCTTTGGCAGTCTGGGGGAGCCTATGCAACCTTCTTAGAATTATGTTTTCCAATGCATTTTTAAAATAATAGGAGTACAAAGAAGACTAATCAGATTGATATATAGTTATCAAGATTTTTTTTTTTTAAAGTTAAGACCTCCTGATCTAGTCCAAGCTCCTCATTTTACAGATGAAATAACTGAGCTCAGTAATTTGCCCATGGACTCATAAGAAATAAATGGCAAAGGCAAGATTTAAACCTATCTTCTGATTCCAAATCTAACTCTATATTTCTACCATACATTGGGAAAGGTCTGTTAAACAAATTCAACTGCACGATGATAACCTCTTAGAAGCCAAGAGACACCCAGTCAGGGTCTAAGAAGCATCAAAAACAAATTCTGCCTAATTCATACTCTTGACAAGGGAAGCTTTATTTAGTATCATTTCCCAGAATTCAAATTTAATAGGAAACCCTAGGAGTATTTTAATGAATTCTAACTGGCAAGAAGGAAAACAAAAAATGACACTTTTCTTTTCTCCTTCCCTGGGTTTCTTCAAATCTCAGCTAATACCATATCTTCCCCATAAATACTTTTCGCTATCCCTCAATTCTAGAATCTTCTTTCTGCTTATTAATTCCAATTTATCCCACCTATAATTGTTTGCACATAATTGTTTGCATATTGTCTTCTCCTCCCCACCCTTCACCCCCATTAAACTGTGAAATCTTTGAGAGCAGGAGTTATGTTTTGCCTTTCTTTGTATCTCCAGTGTTTAGCACAGTACCTAGCAAACAGAAAGGAAATAATACATGTTTGTTCGCTGAGTGATTGATTTTCTCTAACCTTTGTTTTGCTGGTCCCCAGTATAGATGACCAAGTTACATCAATAGTTTGTTGAACCTCCTTATTCCATACTCTCTCACAGAAGACTTATTTTATTTTCAAGTTTTTCTGATGGAAAAGGAGAGGAAGCTTTGAACTTTAACCCACATGCAGAGAATATGACTTTGCTGTGTCATCTTCAGCAGGTTTAATTGAGTTGATTTTAAATTTTGGAAATTGATTACTTTTCCTCTGTAGCAGATGAAAAATAGGAAGGCCTATTAATAGGAAAAGGCTTTAACTGGAAAATATAATGTGCCTCAGAATAATTTGTCAGTGGAATGGAAATAATAGCAACCTCATTTCTGTTATTCCATTTCTACTTTTTTGATGAGCAAACTGGAACCATCTTTAGGGCATTATGTGTTCATTGATGGTGGAGGTGGAATGGGGGATGCTGTGACCTTAATCCATAAAGCCTTATAGAGTTTGGGTCTTTGTTACCTTAGAGATTGTTTCTCCCTCTGTACATTGAGTAAGCAATCACATTTTCCCCCAATCATCAATAATTTTCTTGCTGATTTCCAGAACTTTGTTTAATGATGGGCTGAGCCTTCTCAGAAATATCCATCAGCACTGGAATTTTCGGGAAGGTAATCCAACCAAGACTCATCAATTTGTTGCTCAAAATGATTTCTTTTACCAGAGAACTGCAACAGTTCTTTCTTTGCCACTTGTATTATTCGAGCTGTGTGACCTGGGATTACAGTAATTAACTCAGTTAACTAATAAGCGCAAACTACTCTCATTTTTCTGACAAAAACGAAAACTATTAGTTATATGTGAGTCTAAAATGATTTTCCAGTTGATTTAGAGGATGCCTGTTATAAAAGATGTCTGGTCTGATTTCAATCAATTCTTGCCTTTTCCAGTCTGCCTGCCTATTTTTGATCTTGGTCCTAAACTAATTGGTTAATAATAATGATGATGATGGTGGTGATGATAATCATGATAATAAATATAATTCTCAGAGTACCCTTGAGAATCCAACAAACAAACCATACAGCAACCTGACCATTATCAGAGATGGAATTGTTGCCTACAATCACCTCTGATTTAAGATTGAATTATAAAAAATTTAAGAACAAAAGCTTAAATAAATGTTATATTGTCAAATACTTATAATTTTCAAGTGTTGTGATATGGGAGCCATCTGCCAGTGACTGCTGAAGGTCTAACTCAGATCTGTAGAATGGATCTCTTCATGTGAGCAGATGATGATGATGATGATATAAGGAGGCTGAGAGGCAGATGCTGTTCTCTGACCTCCCAACTGAGAGGCCTTTGCATTGCCTGACCTCTCTCCTCTTCCTTCTTGCCTCCAATTTATTTCATTCCCAATCCTCAAGGAACACCAGCATCAGCAAAGCCATCCGCAAAGGCTACTTTGCAACTCCTTCAAGTATTATGATCCACAGCTGCGGAGGCTCTTGGAGAATTGACCCGCTCCTTCATTTAGGTATGATCCTTAACATCCAAGCTCTGAGGAATGAAAAGAAAATTAAAACATAGAGACCTAGAAGATGAAATCAAAACCACATA
Organism: Antechinus flavipes; assembly: GCF_016432865.1. Lineage (NCBI taxonomy): Eukaryota > Metazoa > Chordata > Mammalia > Dasyuromorphia > Dasyuridae > Antechinus > Antechinus flavipes. The sequence continues at coordinate 595,246,423 of NC_067398.1, read as the reverse complement.
GTAACAGGACAAAGTGGACATCTTCCCTTTTATATTGTCTGCCCTGGAAATTGTCCCAAAGATGCTTTCAGTGAACCTACACAAGATGACTTTATATTCTGACCCTTTCACTCACTTAAAAAAATATCATTTTATCTACTTGTGCAATAGGATACGGAACATCAAATATAAAAGAAGAATAGCAGGATGATAACTTGTCCCAGGACTGTTTCTACCTTAATTCCCATGAAAGAAAGAAGAGAAAAATGAGAATAACAATAATAAAAATGTTAGCAGCTGAAATGTACACATCATGTTAATTTTATAAGATGTTTTACATACTGTTATCTCATTTGAAGTTGTCACAACAATCATGTGAATAAAAGACTATTATTTTTTTCTATTACAGATGAGTGAAGTTCTTAATCTTCACTCATGGCCACATGATGTCTAAGATTGAATCTAGGTCCAGGCTGTTCTGTCTCTAATTTCAACAATATATCCACTTTATTATATGTCCCCATTTTTATTGCTCACTTCTTTCCTTGGAGCCTGCTTCATAGCGTATGGAATTATCAATTAATCAAAATAATAAAAGTTGTCACTTGCATAGTATTTTAAAATTTGCAGAGTAACACTCATTGTCCTATTTGAACTTCATCTTACATCATGTATCACATATATTATTGTCCCTCTTTCAATTAAAGAGACTGAAGTTGGGATATTAAGTAGCTTGACCATCATCACACAGTAAGTGTTAGAGGCAAGATCAGGACCATTTTTTTCCTGGTTCCTCTCCTCATAGAATTTGCTTTTGTGTAAGGAAGATATTCAAAAAATAACTTTAAAATGCAAAATTAGCTGGCAATGAGAACAAAATGAAAATGTTATTAAATACTCCTCACTAGATTCTGCCATCAATCAAGATCTAATGGAAGTAAGGGAATGAGAAAGGAAGGAAGGAAGAAAGGAAAATAGGAAAGAAGGAAGGAAGGAAAGAAGGGAAAAAAGAAGGAAGAAGGAAAGAAGGAAGGAAGGGAAGAAGGAAGGAAGGGAAGAAGGAAGAAGCAAGAGAAAGAGGGAAGAAAAGAAAGAGGAAAAGGAAAAAGGAGGGAAGAAAGCATTTATTAAATTACTACTATACAATGCTAAGTGCTTTGCAAATATTATCTTATTTGATTCTCATAAAACCCTAAGAGGTAAATGCCATTGTTATGTTGATTTTATAATTGAAAAAACTGAGGCAGACAGAGATTAGATGATTCACCCAAGTCGTATAGCCAGTAAATTTTTGAGGGCAGATTTGACTTTAGGTCCTCAGACTCCAGAACTAGCACCTTAATCACTTTATTCTCTTGTCTCTATGCTTCTTTACCTTTGTTCTCTTTTGACTTCTTTGATCAGCCTTGGAACCTTTAGGAAATCATATGCTCCAGAAACAGTTATATGTAATCACTATTTAACATGTTTATTAACTTATTTATTAATATTTAATAAGCATTAACTTATTTAATAATTGTCTTTTTAAAAAGTATGTATGACACAGTTTTAAGTTTAATTTTCAGTATTAACAGTTTCCCCAACCCCATGATGTGTAGAATTTGTTGATTTCTGAGGTGTAGACACACTGAAAATTTAAGAACTGGTAGAAACTGGTTCCAAGATAAAGCTGGCAGACACTTCTCCATCCTCTAGAAGCAAACTCCCCTAGACTTCACACAGCCCCTGCTGCTCTTCCCTTTAATTGACTGGTTCCTCCCAGAACTTCTATTCTAAGGAGGATATTTAGATTATCTGGGTCTTCCTTTCTCTGCAGATTGCACTATTGTCTCTTCTCTTGGACTTTCACTATAATACCTCCACATTGAGTTCCTTCATATCTCCCCTGCTCCTTTCTAGATTCTTTTAATGTGTTGCCTCCCTTATCCTTAGAAAATATGTTATTTGAAGGAAGAGACTGGCTTTCTTTCTGCCTTTATTCTTAGCCCTTAGCACAGCTCCTGGCACCAAGAAAGTGCTTAAGAATAGCTTATGGACCTGTTGATTTGATTGCAACCAATTTCCAGTAATTACTTTACACTGAAAGCTTTTGCGATCATGACCTTGTTTAAGATGCTCGACAGACACACAAAAGCAGTTAAAATAAGCCAGAGTCCCATATCATTTGAACCTTAAAACTGAAAATTGTCAGCACCATGGATGCCCTGCAAAAAGACCTCAAAAAAGCATGTGTTGATTTGATTTGATTTGATAAACCCAGAAACTTTATGGGACCTTTGAATTCCTTGGATTTTATTATGAAAGCAAGGAATTTATCAAATGTTCTTGATCAAAATAATTCTTTCTTCTATATTGTGGAGACTATTTTAATTCTGGAAGTTCATTTTTTTTTCAGTCAAGTCTTGATGTGGAAGCTTTTTCCCTGTGCACATAGGAAACGGGGGAATTTCACTGAAACAACCTTTGGAAACTACTATCCTCACCCATGTTCAACTAAGCCACATCTTTTTGTGAGCTCTGAGAAGGAGGATGGGTGAGAATTTTACTCTCCTTTGTAATCTTAGTGCTTAGCATAGTGTCTAGCACATAATAAATTCTTAATAAATGTTTAGTGATTGACTGATTGTTGCCTTTACAGAGCCTACAGGGGAAAAAAAAATCAATCCCTCAATCCAAATTTTTGGCAAATCGTTTTAGTAGATCTTAGCTCTACCAGGTACATTTTAGAGTAATAGATTGTTTTAATGAATTCATCTGGGGGGTTCTTCTGCCTCTAGAGTAAGTCACAATTTATTTATATCCTCTATGATTCTTGTTCATTTTCTTTCATAGAATCTCCATAGCATATCGATCTGCCCAAAGTACCAAAGGTCTTCTTTTTCAACAAGGATTCTTAACATGTATGTGCTCACACTTGCTTGTGCATATGTGTACATTTATATATGTGCACACACATGTATGTGTATGATGGATTCCTTTGGCAGTCTGGTAAATTTTTGGATCCCTTTTTAAATTGTTTTTTAAAATACAGTACAATACAATACACAGGATTACAAATGAAATATATTATACTGAAATACAAAATATTGACAAGAACCAGTTCCCAGACCCCAAGTTAAGAAGCCTAGAGCTTTTACATTTAATATACACAAGTGAAAAACTCTGGTTGTCTATTTCACTAAAATAGAAGGAATAGTTATTGAGCATCTACTATGTTCAGGAGAGTGTATGGAATGTTCAGAGAGAGCTAGCATCTTGGATGTGAAGGGTTGCTGATCTCTTTCTTATAGGTGAATTCCTCACCCAACCCAATATTTTATGGAAGCCCCAGTCCATGTAAACTTATTCCTGCAGTTATTTCCTCAACAGTCACCTTGCTCCTCACGTAACTTCCCTTCCCCCTTCCAACTCTGGAAGTATCATCAAATCATTACAAACCTTGCTCCTGAAAACCATGACTTAACCCATCCTTAGAACTTTACAAATCAGACATGCCTCTGAGCTCACTACTCCCTTATTAGAATTCCTTGGGATTAGGAATTTTGTATTCATATTCCTATTTCTTAGCATTGTACTGATTTGTAGTCAGTGTTTACCAATGCTTTTTCATTCATCTCATCTCATATCATTTTGAATCATCCCATTCATTCATTCATTCTTACTGTTAAAGTAGATAAAATTGAAAATTGTTGTTTAGACTTTTGTCTGCTGTTTGTTTCTATATCTTTATCTGTGTTCTGCTTGTCCATTTTTCTTTTATTATGTTTTCCTTAGGCCCAGGAAGCAAGTTCTGGGCATCCACCTCATCACCTATCATGAGAAGGCAGATACACACTTTTACTAAACGTTGTTGGTATCTATTATGAAGAACTAAGAAGAGCTAATGAAGTTGTGTGGGAATGCAAATGAGAGCCCTGACTCCCCTAAATTCTACTGACAGAGTTTCAACTGTGTCAGATTCTCTACTTCTCTCAGAATAAGTAACAAAATCTAATAACATAACAAAAGGTTATATATAGGTGTACTGAGGTATGTTGGGAAATGGAGAAAAAAATTCCATCTCTTTTTTCTGAGTAAGACATGCATCCCATATGATTTCACTGTTTTCTTTTACTGCCAATAAGGGTAAATTTGTTATTCTCTCAGGTTCAGTATAACTCTGCTACCTTCATTAAGCCTTGTGATCCTTTTCATTTATTGTCTGATAATAATCTTAATTACCCTTGCTTAAAAGAAGCTTAACCTACTTAAAAGAGAAATAACAAACTAATCCTAATTTGACAACACATGCACACTGCATCTGGCATTAAGAAGAAATGAAGCTCCAGTAGAATCCCTTACCATTCTGGTTCCCAGAAGAAAAAAGGAAACAGAAAAGACACATAAGGCTTTTTCTGTTCTCTCTCCCTTTCTCTCTGTCTGTCTCTCTGTTTGCCTCTCTGTATGTTTCTGTCTCTCTATGTCTCTGTCTCTCTCTCTCTCTCTCTTTTTCTCTCTGCCTTTCTCTTCTCTCTCTCTCTTTATGTTTCTCTCTCACTCTGTCTTTTCTCTGCCCTTCTCTCTATCTGCTCTCTGTCTCCCTTTTTCTCCTCTGCTTTTCTTTCTTTCTACTCTGTCTGTCTGTCTCTGTCTCTGTCTCTGTCTCTCTCTCTCTCTCTCTCTCTCTCTCTCTCTCTTTTTCTCTTTCTCCTCAGCCTTTCTCTCTGTTTTTCTGTCTGTGTCTGTTTCTTTCTGCCTCATTTTCTGTTTCTTTCTGTCTCTCATTCCCTATCTCTATTTCTTCCATAATGCAAGACTGGGGCATAGGCCCATTTTATATCTCTATGTCTGTGCTGTAAAGAACCATACTAGTCCCTGTTTTTTAGAGTTTGTCCAACTTTTTGTCATGTAAAAATGAAGGAGAGTTATTCCCCAGTGTGGTTAGAATCCAGTTAGAATTATAGAAATATAACACAGGAAGTCAGAGAGGACCTGACCACCAGTCTCAAAGCATGCCCTCCTGCCAGCACACAATTTGTGTTCTATCTCTATGTTTATTCTGTCTAGGTTAAAGTGCCCCAAGTAGTGGAACACATATGCCTTTTGCTTCAGAGGAAATTCTATATGGATCCAATACCTATTCTTGCAGATAGGTCTTGATTTTCAATAGTAATGCTATTAACTGGGGCTGGACAGATTTTATATAAGTGACTAATAGTTATGAACTCTTGGCCTTCTGTTAGGTTCTTTTTCTGATTCATTCATTTGAAGAGGAGAATGAAAAATGGTAACTGATGTAGTATATATGTGTATGTGTGTGTGTGTGTGTGTGTGTGTGTGTGTATATGTATATATACATAATGTATAATGTATAATTATCAAATGGTACCCTGAACAGGGAGTCAAGAAAATTTAAGTTTGGAAACAGTCTTAAGACATTTAGGAAGCTAAAGGAGTCTCAAGAGTCTACAGAATCTAATCTGGCCATCTCAGTTTACAGATGAGGAACCTGAGACTCAAAGCATTCAAGTGGCTTGCACTTGTGTCAAAGTCATATTGTAATAGTGACAGGATTTGAATCTTGGTTCTTTGACTCAAAACCCAGTGTGTTCTTGATAATTGTATGATTCTAGGCCAAGTCATTGTTTCTTACTCTCTGAACCTCAGCCATGGATTGGGTTTAAAAATAATAGCACCTACTTCATAGAGTTTTGAAGATCAAATAAAATGGTATATGTAAAAGGCTATAGAAATGCCAGTTGATATTAGCATTATAGTTGAGATATTTTCAGATGATTTAGGAATTCATTCTGAATGTATGCTTTGGGGTGGGAGGGATAGTGAGGGACTGAGAGACACAGAGAGGCAGAGATAGAGACAGAAAATATTGTCTTCATCCTTCAGATTTCTTCTTTGAGGGACATGAAATTCATAGAAAGAGCCACAGAAACTGAAAAACTATTATGGGAAAATATGCTGCAGGTACCAGGCTAACTTGTTATTTACAAAGCATTCCTCTTGTGATGTTATCTTGTTACCTAAAGGCATCAGACATCTGTGAAGACTGTAGGAATTCTGCCTGAACTCATCCACTTGTTGCTTTCTAGGATCATAACCTGTCCACAATTATATTGTAGTTGGGGATTTGAGAACAAAAGGCTTGTCTGTACAATGACAAAAATAAAACTCAAATTCATTGAGCACTGACAGTGTGGTTGCCACTGCTAAAAACATGGAGTGAAGGAAGGCTTTTCATTAGTTTAAAATACAAAGCCTAAATCACAATGACCAATACTCAGTCCACAGAGTATGAACAGAGCCACTGTCTCCATTCCAACCTGGCACTGGATTTACTTGCCCCTTTTGCCCTCTCTCCCTGGGCTTTCTCCTTGGGTTTTGTTAAAATACTTATCATTCAATTCTGCCAAATAGGAAAATGGGAATATTTGTGTTCTTTGGAGTCCCTGCATGCCAGTTACCGAAATCGAAAAGCAGCATAGGCTGCCAACCAAGCGATTGCCTTCAGGCTTATTGGATTTCTCTCTTCACTCCCACTCAGCAGTGCTTACCACCAAAGGCAGCTGAGGAAAACAATGTACCAAAAAAGGCATGCTAGGAGTCAGCGAAAAACTCAAAGCCCAGGCTCAAATATTATTAAAAACAGAAGAATTATTGAAAAATTAAGCTTTCAGAAAGGAAAACAAGGGAATGACCCACTTCAAGTCAACCCAGGCATAAATGGCAAAGAAGCATCAAGGATTTCCAAGAGCATTATGGGAGAGATTAACGAAAGAGTGATAACCTAAAGCAACCCCACCCATAACATTATCTTGTCACATTTTTCAAGTCTCTATCCCTAAGTGGCAGGAGAACGTATGATGCACCAAGGGGGCTATTTCCAAGGCCTGAACTTTGGTAGAACTCGTGCTACTAGTACTGAGTAATAACTCAAAGGGACAAAAAATTGGGGAGGGGGAGGGTGGAGTAGGAATGAAGTGTTCATGCCAATTGACATTTTTTAAAAGACCTAAGGCTTACACATAAGGATCAAATGTTGTTCATCAAAAGTCATTAAAATTTTACAATGTAAAATCACATACAGTCACTCAGCCCAAAATTAATCAATCAATAAACAGCATTTATTAAATGCCTGCTATATTCTGGGAGTTGGGGATAAAAAGAAAAACAAAACATAACTTTCTACTTTATCAAATGAGATTATTGATAAAGCAATTACCACAATGCTTGGCACATAATAGATACTTGATAAATGAATATTTCCTTCCTTCCTTCATTCCTTCCTTCCTTCCTTCCTTCCTTCCTTCCTTCCTTCCTTCCTTCCTACTTTCCTTCTTTCCTTCCTTCCTTCCTTACATCTTTCTTTCTTTTCTTCCTCCCTCCCTTCCTTTTTTCCCTTCTTTCTTCTTTTTCTCCCTTTCCTTCCTCTCTCCTTCCCTTTCCCCTTACCTCCATCTCAGTGTAGTTGTGTAGCAACAAGACTTAGGATGGAATAGACCATGAAAAATCAAAAATAAAGATCATATAGAGAATTGTGGAAAGTTTAGATATTTATATATTAAATATATAATCCAATTAGATATAACATAAAGCTAAAAATGAATTTAAAAGAACAGGAGTAAAAATGTCATCAAGGAAATATACACTAGGAAAAAGAGATGGGGTTAGTCATGTGATAAGAGTTGAGAATAACAGATAGACAACCTGAGTGATTCTCTGGTCTCCTCACAATGTTAGGAGAAAGCAAGGAAGGCCTCCTGAATATTGGGTGAACCTTCTGTAGTAGAATTACAGGAGAACATAAATAAAAATTATATACAGTGAGTGGGCATGAAGAGATTGGGATCTCTATAGTTGGAGGGAATATCTGGATTAATGGGATTGGAGATCCACTTGAGTATTTTGAACCCAGTTTGAAACCCATTTGAAACCCAGATGTCTCAGTCTGATGTTTCTTTCTGGCATGGAAGTGATCCTGGGTTTTTGAAGGCTATTCTAGTGAAGCACAAGCTCTGGTAGGTGCTAGCAGAATGGAAAAGCTTCAAGTATGGGCCATGATGCAGAATGAGAGAGAGAAATATATATAATATATATAGACACCAGGTACAACATGTCATTTTATCCTTATAGAGACCTTGTGAAATAGGTATTATTATTATCCCCATTTTAAAATTAAGGCAAATAGAAATAAAGTGATTTGTCCAGCTAGTAAGTGTCTGAAGTCAGATTTGAATTGAAGTATTCTTGTCTCCAGGTCCAGCATTCTATCCACTGCAACACCAACCGTCTTCAACAGGCATGTTTTATGTCTTATATCAGAGGACCATTTCCCCTGACGTTAGAGAAACAGTCTTTCCAAATCAACAGAGTTGTGAATTTTTCAGTGAGAACAACTCTCAAAGACCATCTTTGGACCAAAATCATTAAGTAGTCTTCATCTGTGTTACAAGTAAGTTCATTTGCATATACATATATATGTGGACAGTTATGTATAGACATACATGTATATATGTGTGTGTATATATGAGTGTATGTGTGTATATAATATATATATATAATATATTTGTGGGAGATGTTACTAATAATAACATCTAATATCTATTTATGCTTTAAGGTTTGTGAAGTGCTTTACAAAGATGAATTTATTTGATTCTTATAATAACACTTCTTTGAATTGGATACTATTATTATACTCATTTTACTAAAGAGGAAACTGACTGATCATCCCCAGTATTTGGAATTCTTTCCTTAATTTTACCCCTTAAATTTCCTGGCTTCTTTCAAGTTGAAGCTAAAATTCTACTTTTATCAATAAGTCCCTAAATGTTAATGCATTCCTTTTATTAATTATCTTCAACTTAGCTTATCTATGTATCCTTTGTATACATACTATTTGCATGTTGCCTCCTCCAGTAAACTGTGAAAGCAAAGATTGTTTTTTATCTTTCTTTCTATCCCCAGAGCTTGGTACTTGTTGACTGACTCAAACAAAGATAAAGTGATTTGCTCAATGTCATAATGTGATGTATTAACTGAGCCAGCATTCCAACTCAAATCTCCCTGACTCCAAGTGCAATACTCAAATAGCTGCACAATTTGATTTTTCCTGGGCCCCAATCTCCACCTTGATTTTTAGCTCTAGTATGAAATGAGAAGGGCAGCTAAGTGATGCATTGGCTAAAGTACCAGGCCTAGCATTAGCAAGACTCATCATCCGCAATTCAAATCTGGCCTCAGGCACTTACCAATTATATGACTCTGTGCTAGTCACTTAACCCTGTTTGCCTCAGTTTCCTTATCTGTAAAATGAGCTGGAGAAGGAAATAGCAAAATATTCTAGTACCTTTCCCCCCACTCCACCCCACCCAAAAAAAAAAAAAAAAAAAAAAAAAAACCTAAATGGGATCAGACATAACTGAATTGACTGAACAACCACAAGAAAAATGGGATTAGGGTCTCAGTTGAGATCCTGCTTTTATTCCTCCAGCATTCTATCTGGGAGTCTTTTGTCTTCAGATGTTCAGCTAGTGTTGGGAATAGGAATGAGGAATGTTTCATCTCAGAGGAATAAAAGATGAGAAAGAAGTAGAGAGGTGGAGTTAAATAGAGAAAAAAAAAAACAGTAAAAAGCTTGAGGTCAGCAGCAAGTTCTCATTGGCAGCCTATTCGCACTTCGGGTTTGGTAAAACTATCATCCAAACCCTCCTACTTTCATGGTTTTCAATTGCTGTTTGCTGATGAAGGAGGATTACAGGCTTCAATGGAGGCTCCCTTGCCCTCCTCAGGCTAGTTGCAAAGAATAATCAAGTGAATAAATGCCATCGATAGCTTGTTCCTCTGAGGGAATGGCATTAGTAGAGCTTCAATTATCATTCCTGAAAGAATTCTGACTCAGAATTTCTTTAAAAACAACCCCAATGTAGCATTAAAAATGATATTCTGTGGGCCAGGGTAGTTGGTGATATGAGATATAATAGAATAAAATGATAGAGGAAGATAATGGAGGCTTTATGAGATGTATCTATCCTTGATTTGGCTCTGCTTCTCAAACTTCCTCCTAAGAGAATTGCTATATATTAGAAAGGGAGGGAATCTTATTTTGGTCATATTCTTAATAAGCAGTTAAGACAAATTCATAACATAGAGTAATAAAATCATGACATTTTAGGAGTGGAAGGTATCTTTGAAATCGTTTAGTCTCACATATATTTGACTAGGAATCCCCTTTATCACATTCCTGACAAGTAGTTATCTGATGTCCAGTGGAATATTTCCATTGTAGGGAAATCTATTGTTTCTGTTAATAGCTTAACTCTAATAAAAGAATCTCAGAGCTGGAAGGGAATCCAGAGACCATCTGTACATGACCTAGAATCTCCTCTTCAACGTTATCAAAAAGTGGTCATACACAATCCCAAAAGACTAAAATGAAGCATACTATCTTCCTCTAGAGAAATTAATTGAATAGATTGAAGTATATTATTTTTCACTTTCTTTCTTTTTTTTTATTCTAGTCTTCTTGTACAAAATGACTACTATGGAAATGTCTTTCTTACATAATTGCTCATGTATAATCTATCATTACTTACCATTTCAGAGAGATGGGAAGAAAGAGAGGGAGGGAGGTGTAGAACTTGGAATTCAAAACTTTAAATAAAAATGTTTAAAATTTGGAAAAAAATAAAAAATGAATTGACCGGAAGATCAAGAAAGTAACATATATGGTTTTGATCCAGAGATGGTCTTTGAGAGTTGCCCTCACCAAGGAAGAACCCACACCTTTCTGAAACAGCTCATTTTCTTTTTGGACTTTTCTAATAAATGGGAAGTTTTTACTTATATATATGCCCTTTTGAGCAAAGGAGAGCAAGTCCAGTTCTTTTTTATATAGAAACTTTTTACACAGGCATAGTTAAGTCCCTTCTGAACAAGATCTAAATAAGATTAGGAAATGTTTCACAATAAACTTTTTAAAAATTCATGACATTTAAAAAATTAATCTGCTTTATCAATAATTTTTCTATCCTTTAAATCTAGAAATTCACAAAACAGTAAATCGAGTTCTCATTTGTAGCATTTGCCAACATCCAAGGTATAATTGTTCACACTGAAAATTTTACAATCAGCTCTTGTAAAGATTTTATAAGCAAGCTCTTCTTCTTCTTCTTTTTTTAAATATACCTTATCGAGTTAATATCCTTCCTGAAAGGAATGGTTCAGTATTGAATACAATATTACAAATGTGGTACAAATAAGCACAGAATATAGAGGCACTATGACATCTACCATTCATTTAAAAGCTGTTGTCAATGAATGTTTATTAAGTACCTACTATGTACTAGATTCTGTGTCAATTGCTTAAGAATTCAAAGAAAGGCAAAAGACAAGTCATGTTTAGGAGTTTAAATTGTTAGAGGAACAATATATAAACAAATAAGTACAATTAAGCTACATACATGATAAACAGGAACTAATTAAAACAAGCAGTTCCTAGAATTAAGCAGGCTCAGGAAAGGATTCCTATAGATAGATGACTGAGACTTGAAGAAAGCCAGGGAAGGCAGCAAGTGAAAATGAAGGCAAAAATTCCAAATGTGACTTAGAGTAAGTGAAGATGCTCAGTCAGGAGAAGGAGTATCATGTTCACGGAAAGCAAATAAATCAGTGGCACTAGACAGTTGGTGGAAGATGAAAGGAAGACTGGAATAGTTGTGAAGGCCTTGAATGCTAAATGGGATTTTATATTGATCCTGGAGATGAGGTGGAAACTCAAACATTAATCTATGTCCTTGATTATAATGTTTCATTCATTAATGATGATTACATATTTTTTATGACTATGTATCTTATCTCTTTTTGGAGAGGGTAGGAAGGGCACCTAATATGCTGAAGTACTTTTCTAATAACATCTTTTGCTCCTGTTCTTTCCAGTTTATCTTTGGTGATATGCTGAAACTAGATTATATTCCTCAAAAGCTTCTCCATTGCCTTCCATGGAATATTCATTTCCAACTCTTCAGAGACTCTTGTTGTTTATTTATATAGCAACACTGCTAGAATATTCAGATCATTAAAGGAACATTTTAATTTCCTGAATGCAATTCAATATGCTTGTCTCCTCCTATTTAATACTGAACCCATCTTGTCCATCTTACTCTTTGTACCTGGTATACATAATGATCCTCAGGCTCTAGAGACTGTATATACAATTGCATGTGATAATCTAGGAAATAGGTATTCTTCATCCTCTTGGTCTGTCTTGTGTGAATAGTCAAACCAGACTCCTTTGTATGCTTATGGATCCCTTCTAGAATGCTCTGCAATGATCTGGGACTTGACATAGTCATCACAATGTCATCCACAAATGAAAACACCTGGGAGACCTTATCATCTGTACAGAATTCCTCTTCAGTGTGGATTCTCTGCTAAATCTCTTTCATCAAGGTGGCAAATATCTTTGTTGAGCAATTTTGTTGAATAAATTTTGTTGTAAAGGTGAGAGATGATAATTTATTAAAAATAATTTTTAAAATAGTGAAACAAATACTTTTTTGTAATCAACAATCTGCATTTTGCTGTCAATGATGTGATTCATTGTAGAATATCATTTGTGAATATCTGTACTTTGCTATGTTAGTCAATTATTGGAATGATGGGAACCAAGGACAAAAATGAGCTTATATTAAACTTAGATTTTTTTTTTCCATTGGAAATATTGCTTATCCATTCCTCTCCTATCTTGGATATATAAAAATGATTATCCTGTAGTTATAGTAATCCAGCCCTTTAAGGTTATTTGGTTGATTTAGTTTAAAAGTTATTAGGTTTGGGGAGGAAGAAAAAAAGAGAAAAGGAAGAAAAAAGAAAGGGAGTAGGGAAGAAAGAAAAAATAATAATAGTTAACATTTAGATTGCACTTATATATCAGGCATAAACACTTTATAGCTACTATATCATTTGATTCTCATGATCCTGGGAGCTAGGTGCTATTGTTATTCCTATTTAACAAATGAGAAAATGGAGCCAAAAAAGAGGTTAAGTGACTTTCCCAGAATCATACATATTAGTAAATATCTGAAGCTGGAACTGAATTAAAATCTTCCTGACTTCATTTTCCTGATTCTATCTATTGTGTCATCTGCCTACCCCTTAGAGAAAGGAAAAGAAGTTAGGAGAATAGGGAAAGGAAAAAGGAAAACTAGAAAAGAGAAAAGAAAGAAGTAGAGGAAGAGGAGGAAATGAGGGAAAAGGAAGAAGAAAAAAGGATTGTTAATGAACAAGAAATTTAATTTGCCCTTGATCTGTATCATTCCAGCAAAAGGTCAATATACTTAAGTACAGACAGAAAATTCACAAATGATATTCAGTAGTGTATCATAATTTTGACTGAAAACTACACAGATATAAAACTCTGCTATGCTCATTGTTAATTTCAGGAAAGTATTTGATTCACTAGAATAAAATGCCACTTTCAAAGTTATTTTTCAACAAGTTATTTCCCATCTATCTATACAACATGAATCTTGAAGAATGTCAGGAAAATTCAAAGGTAAAAGTTAGAAGAGAAGGCATTCCAGATCTGGGGGAGTTACTGTAAAGGCACTAAAACAAGAGATGGGATATAGTATTGAAGAAATACTAAACAGTAACTTAATCTTAGAATTCACTAATCAAATTATCACTTTTTGCAGATGATACTATGATATACTTAGAGAATCCTGAAGTCAACTAAAAACAACTAGAAACAATTCATAACTTCAGCAAAGTTGCAGGATACAAAATAAATCCACAGAAATCATCAGCATTTTTACATATTACCAGCAAAATCCAGCAGGAAGATATACAAAGAAAAATTCCATTTAAAAATAAATGTGGATAATATAAAATATTTGGGAGTCTACTTGCCAAGACAAAGTCAGGAACTATATGAACACAACTACAAAACACTTTTTCACCCAAATAAAATCAGATCTAATCAATTGGAAAAATATCAAATGCTCATGGGTAGGCTGAGTGAATATAGTAAAAATGACAATACTACCTAAATCAATTTATATATTAAGTGCCATAGCAATCAACTCCCAAGAAATTATTTTACAGATCTAGAAAAATAACAACAAAGTTCATCTGGAAGAACAAAAGGTCAAGAATTTCAAGGGAATTAATGAAAAAATATGCAAGTAATGGTGGCCTAGCTATACCAGACAAAGTAGTCAATGACTATAGTAATCTAGTGTTTGACAAACCCCAAAACCCCAGCTTTTGAGATAAGAATTCACTCTTTGACAAAAACTATTGAGAAAATTGGAAACTAGTATGACAGAAACTAAGTACTGACCCACACCTAACACCATATACCAAGATAAAGTTGAAATGGGTTCATGATTTAGACATAAAGAATGATATTATAAGCAAATTAGAAGAACAAAGGATTGTTCACCTCTCAGATTTGTGGAGAAGGAAGGAATTTGTGGCCAAGGAAGAACTGGAGTTTATTAGTGAATACAAAATAGATAATTTGATTATATTAAATTAAAAAGGTTTTGTACAAACAAAACCAATGCAGACAAAATTAGAAGGGAAGCAATAAACTTGGAAATTTTTTTTTTACATTCAAGAATTCTGAAAATATATAGAGAACTGACTCAAATTTATATATAAAAATATATAGAGAATTGACTCAAATTTATAAGCATTCAAGCCATTCTCAAATTGATTAATGGTCAAAGGATATGAACAATTTTCAGATGAAGAAGTCGAAACAATTTCTAGTCATATGAAAAGGTGCTCTAAATCACTATTGATCAAAGAAATGCAAATTAAGACAATTCTAAGGTGTTGGAATCCTTACTAACTGCTAAGTAATTAGAGTTGATCTAATCTTACAAGAAGTTGTTTTGGCCAGAACCTGAAACAAGGTACTAAGTAGAACTAATTAAGACAAGGCTTGTGTTCACACCTTTACTCACTGGAGTCCACAAGTATGCTAGCTTCACAAAGTACACTTTCTACACCTCCCTTAAAGCTCATTGGGCCAGAGAGCACTATGGGAGAAAACCCATAATCCCATTCTCTCAGAAGAGGCATATAAAAGGCAGCGATGAGGGATCTATGGCAGAATACATTTTTTCCTCTTGGCTGGCTGATCGCACTGGACTCGAGAGGAACGACTCTTGTGCAGAGAACACTTTGACGGATTTCAGTGGAGCTATGCCAGAAGCCCTCTCTCCGCGGCAAGTTGGTGGCTGGGCTCAGCCTTCCATCTCTGTCTTGGTTGGAGGCAGAAGAAAGCAGAGTCAGAGGCTGAAGGACAGAACCTTTGGATTTGGAGACATCCGAAGGGCTCCAAGCCTCTAAACCGGCTGTGCTTTGAGAAGAACAAACTCCAACATTTGAACTCTAACACTAAGGTACCATTATACACCTTTCAGATTAGCTAAGGTGACAGGAAAAGATAATGATGAATGTTGGAAGGGATGTGGGAAAACTGGGACACTAAATACATTGTTGGTAAAGTTGTGAACTGATCCAACCATTCTAGATAGCCATTTGAAACTATGCCCAAAGGGCTATCAAAATGTGCATACCCTTTGATCCAGCTGTGTTTCTACTAGGCTTATATCCCAAAGAGATCATAAAGGAAGGAAAGAAACTTACATGTATAAAAATGTTTGTGGCAGCCCTTTTTGTAATGGCAAACAAATGGAAACTGAATGGATGCCCATCAGTTGGAGAATAACTAAGTAAGTTATGAATGTTATGGAATAATATAGTTTTTTAAGAAATGATCAGCAGGATGATTTCATAAAGGCTTGGACACTCAGATGAACCAATGTTAAGTGAAATAAGGGGAACCAGGAGATCATTGTACATAGCAACAAGACTATATGATAATCAATTCTGATGGACATGACTCTTTTCAACAATGAGATGATTGAGGCCAGTTCCTGTTATGAGCCAGAACTTGAAAAAAGGTGTTAACTCAGTAGAGTTGATAGAAACAATGCTTATGTAATTGGTTCACACATTAGAGATGAATCCTTACAAGGTGTTAAGTCACTAGAATTGATAGAAATAATGCTTATGTTTACACCTTTGAGAGTTCACATATTAGTTCACAAGTTTGGGAGATTTCAGTATTCAGTATGACATTCACCTCCCATAATCCCATTCTTTCAGAGGAGGAGTCAACCTTTGGGTTCATACCTTTAAGAGATCATATATAAGAAGCTCTTAGAGCTTCAGTCAAGAGAGTTGAAGAGATTGAGAGCTAGAGTTCAGTTGGGAGATTGAGAAGCCAGGAATCAGAGTTGAGCTAGAGGCAGAAGCTGGAAGAGCTCTCTGTACCAAGGAAAGCTTACTGGACTACTTTGGAAGAGACAATAAAAGATTGGATTTTAACTCCTGGCTGTATTTGAGGTGATTATAACTTTGAATGGAAACTAAGGCTGCCCTCAGAACCTCCCCAAGAAACCTGCTTCCCGGAGAACCATCATATTTTAGAAAAAAAGAAGAACAAGTTCCAATGATCTTGTGTTAAAGAGAGCCATATACACCCAGAGAGAGGACTGGGAATTGAGTGTGGATCACAACATAGCCTTTTCATTCTTTTTGCTGTTGTTTGCTTGCATTTTGTTTTCTTTTTTTTTTTTTTTTTCTTTTTTGATCTGATTTTTCTTGTGGAGCAACATAATTGTATCAATATGTATACTATATTGGATTAAACATATATTTTAACATGTTTAACATATATTGGATTACTTGCAGTCTAGGGGAGGGAGAGTGAGGAAAGGGGAAGAAAATTTTAAACACTATGTTTTACAAGGGTCAATGTTGAAAAGTTGTCCTTACATATGTTTTGAAAATAAAAAGCTATCATTAAAAAAAAAATCCTAGAGTTCATTGAGCATTAAAAAGTTAGAAAGATAGGAATGGAATGATTAGCAAAGAGCTTTAAATACCAAAAAAAATTATATATTTTATCTTGGAGATAATGGAGGGAGCCATTGAAATTTCTTGAGTAGTAAGGTAACACAAAGAATGATGTTTGAAGAAAATTACTTTGGCAACTATGAAGAAAATGGATTAGAGTGGGGAAGAGTATTGAGGTAGAGAACAACTAGAAGGCTAATGCAATAATCCAGGCAGAAAGGTGGTAAGGGCTTGAATATGATGGTGGCTTTGGGAGCAAAGAGAAGAGGACATATGAGAGAGATATTATGAACATAGAAATGACAAGATTTGGTTATGGATTGTATAGAGAGAGAAGGAGTGAAATTGGGGAATTAAGGATGACAACAACATTGCTGGCCTGTTTGCTTGGGAAAAGATTGGTGTCCTTGATAGTCATAAGAAATTTTGGAACAGAACAGATTTGGGGAGAAGATAATGATTTCTGTTTTGGGGGTTTAGATGCCAAAACATGTCCAAAGGCAGTTGGTAATGGGAAGATGAAACTTGGGAGAGAGAAGCAGCCTAGGTAATTTGGAGTTTAAAGGTCACCTTTTACTTAGGTATTTCTTCCCTAAGCATAGGTCTACAATGAGCAATGGTATTACTGCATAAAGAACTCTTTCAACTTTGACAGTGACATCACAGATTGACAATGGCAACATTTTGGAAGTGGGTGCCAGGTGCTCCATGGAAAGTGATCTCTGAAGAGATGTACTTCTGGGAAAAGTTGATGGCCATAAGATCCTCTATAGTTGAACAAATAAAACCCAAGCCATGTCCTGGTTGCATTTTGTGATGGGCTTAGATGATATTGATCAATGAGAATGTAAATGTGAAAAGTACTGTATTCCCACTAAATTATCTTTACTTGCCATGAGAGTATAATGAATCGATAGTTTATTATTTTATAATTCTCAAATTTATGTCTATTGTGTTTTTAGTGTTTAATATAGTAGAAGAAAAATACATGTATCCGGTATCTGATTTGTATGTTGTACACTGACCATTTTCTAGAAGGGTTCCTATTATTCACATTTTGTTGAGACTTTAGACATGATACATGTCTAAGCTTTATTTTAGTGATTACTCTGGATTTACTCTGCAATACAAAGCTTTACCCTCCATCTTGGGATCAGATTTCTCTAAGAAGCCTTTTTTGAGATCTCTATGAGTCCAAAGTCCAAAGTAGAATATCTTATAATTGGAAGGAAGGAAAGAACCTGTACTATGGTGACAGATACCAAGTAATTTCAGAGTATGGAGAGGGCATTAATAATGACTGATTGTGTGTGTGTGTGTATGTGTGTGTGTGTGTGGGGGTCATAACATGAGATTTAGTCAGCATAGAGAACTCCATGTGGAAATTCCATCTATTAATGAAAATCGATTTATATTCATATGGCACTCACAATGAGAAGTTAAAATATTTGATCATGGTCACAAATTATTATGTATATACTTTGTAAGTGTGTGTGTGTGTGTGTGTGTGTGTGTGTGTGTGTGTATGGAAGGTGCTGATTTGTATCAATAAGAGGAGAATCTCTATCATAATGAAATCATAGCTTCAGATAAAAAGTAAATTTTGCATTTATCTGTGTACATGTCCTATCCTCTGTAGAATATTAGCTCCTTTAGAGGAATAATGGTTTTGTTTTTATCTCTGTATCACCAGCTTGCAGCATGTTGAAGCATATAACATTTTCTCTTTTTTAGGTACTTAATAAGCAAATGGATTAACATATCGAATGCTAGCTATTATTTTTTATTTATTAGTTTATATATATGTACATACATATATATTAGTATTATTATTAATTACATGTTCGTGGGATGGAAGTGAAAAGGAGCCAAAAATATCTTTTCAAGGCAAAAAATGCATTTCCACCCCTATTTGGAATTATGACTCCTTAGAGGAATGAGAAAACAAGGCTACTCTGCTTTCCTCTCCTTGCTGCCAGTGAGATCCCTGTTCTAAGGTTGCAGGCTACAGTGGTGCTCATTTGACACTATTGAAAGGAGTGAGGGAAACAGTGGCTTATCACAGAACACCGGAGGTCTACTGTTTCTGGCTGTGTAGTACAGAGAATTTAGCATTCCAGAAGCTCTTGTAGTTGGATTGCCAAAAGAGCAGATTCCTTATCCAAGGTAGGGTCAAATTTTCTCTTCCTCCCTCTGCCCTTCCCCCACTTATAGTAATCGTAACACCCAGAAACCTGAGCTCTCTTGTTATTTGGCTGCTTGCTTTTATTTGCCTGGAAAATATTACATCCATTGGAGAAGCCTCAGGGAGGAGCTGCCTCCTGATTTATTGCTCTTTCCTTCAGTCAAGTTTGGACTCCAGAGAATTGTATTGTGTCAGTCAGTGATGGGCTTTGGGCTTGGCTCTAAAGGGATTTTCATCTCTGTAATGGGATTAATAAAAACACATATTCTGGATTTGCTCACTCCATTTCTCTTCCTTGAGATTTTAGGTGCTTATTAGGTGGAAAAAAGGGAGAAAGGACAGTTAATTAATTTGCTTTTCTGTCCCCATAGACCTTTAATAAAAACTACTAACTGATGGCAATAAAAATATTTTAGGAAACTATAGATGTTTTTAGAATGTTATACTTAAAATACTTCATAACCCTTCTATCAAAATAATTTAAAAGGGTGACAATGGAATTGAAAAAGGGAGTGTGATAATAATTAATAAAACACGAAAATTGAAAACCATGGGGTCAAAGCTGGGTATGGAGACAAATGAAAGGAAAAGAGTATATAATTAGTCTTAGAAGCAATAAGGATTTGACTGAATAGGGGAATGAGGCATTCAGAACTGTGTTTGAGGAAGATTCCTTTGGAAACTAATGGAAGTTGGATTAGAGAGGAGAGAGGCTTGAAGCAAGAATAAATAAAGAGGTTCTAGCAATAGACCATCTAAGATGTGTCAAGGGACAGATGTGTGAATAGAGAGAACAAATGTGAAGGTAGAATTAGCAAAACAATAATAGCTAATTCTACATATCATTTTAAAGATTGAAAATGATTTTACATATATTGCATATATTATCTCAACTGATCCTCATAAAAATGCCTTTGAGATAAATAATATAAGTAGTATCATTCTTATGTCACAGATTATGGAACTGAATTTCAGAGAAGTTAAATAATATATCCATTGTCACACAGCTGGTAAATGTTAGAGGCAGAACTCAAACCCTGTTTTCCCTTGACACTTAAGATCAACACTCTTTCCATTATACTTTGATAACTCTTAGTAAGACCACAAAGCCAAATACTCCTATCCTCTCAGATAATACTGGAAAGGCATCAGTACCACCAGGTGGTGAAAAGATTGGAATACTAAGGCAGAGGAGTTTGGTCTTTATTCAGGAAAAAATGACACTGAAATGGATTTTTTGTTTATTGTGTTTTTTTAGTAGAGGAGTAATAAGACATATATATGCATAAGAAATATTATTCTGGCAGCAAAAGGAAAAAATACCATGGAAAGGATGGAACCAGAAAAACCTGTTAGAAAGCTATTGTAGCAATCTATGAGTATAGAAGGAAAAGACCCATTTGAGATGATCAGTATAAGAGAATCTGAGACTTGGAGGAGATCAGAAGCCATCTAGATCAGCCCATTTTTGAAAAGGAATTCCCTCTGCAGCATCCCTAAGAAATAGTATTCCACCTTTGCATGCATATCGCTAGGACCTTCCAGGTAAGTTTCCAGGGAGGTTTACTCTGCTGGTGTCTGTTTTTTTGTTTTTTTTTTTCTTCCTTTTTTTTTGTTTTTTAATTTTGAGGCAATTAAGGTTAAGTGACTTGCCCAGGGTCACACAGCTAGGAAGTAGTAAGTATCTGAGGCTAGATTTGAACTCAGATCCTCCTGACTCCAGAACCAGAGCTCTATCCACTGCACCCTCTAGCTGCTTCTACTGTTTTTACCTGACATTAAGCCTTAATTTGTATTTTTGCAGCTTCTGCTCAATACTCCCATTTCTGTCCTCTTAGGCTAAGCAGCATAAATCTCTTTCATATGGCAGTTTTTTAGCCACTTGTTGACATTGATCATGCTTCCCATGAATCTTCTCTCCAAGCTAAGCATTCCTTTTCTATATTGGTATGACTTCAAGGATTTCCCCCATTCTGGTTGTCCTCTTCTTCCAGTTTATCAATGCCCTTTTAACACCGTGGTGCTCCAAACTAAACACAATTCTATTCTAGATGTGCCTTGATCAGAATAGCTAAATCATTACCTTCTGAATCCTGAACATTATGTTTTCCAGTGCAGCTTAACTTGCCAAACTGCTTTCCAGTTTTTTTTCCTCCAACATTTTATTATTATTATTATTATTAAAAAGAAGTTTTTTCCTAAGTAATTTGTCTTCTATTTTTATCAAACACTGGGTTCTCGAATTCTATCATTTCTGATTTTACCTTGTCATGTGTAAAGTTCATTGATCTAGGTCTCTATTTTAAACTAATACCAGGTAGTTTTGATTGCTGCTTTATAATATAATTTGAAGTCTGGAAGTGCTTTCTTCCCTCTTCTTTTCATAATTTCCCTTGATATTCTAGTTCTTTGTTTTTCCAAATTGTTATTACTATTATTTTATCAAGTTCTGTAAAGTAGCCCCTTGCTCATTTTATTGGTATAACATTAAAAGCATAAGTTAGTTTTGGTAGTATTGTCATTTTTTTTTTATGTTGGCATGGACTAAGTATGAGCAATGAATATTATTTAAGTTGGTTTTTAAAAAAATTTCTTTATGGAGCACTTTGTATTTGAATCTATATGCCTTTTCTGTGCTTTGGTAGATCAATTTCCACATTTAAAAATGCGTTTTGTAGTTATTTGGAACAAGATTTCCCTTTCTATTCTTTCTTTTTTTAATAATTACACAGAAATGCTGTTTATTTTTGAAGGTTTATTTTGAAGACTGAAACTTTGCTGATATTATTTGTCCAAGTTAACCATCATATCAAGAGTAAACAGGGATAAGTTTATATGCTATTTACCTTTCTTTATGATTTTAATTCCTTTCTCATCTTATTGATGTTCTTAGCCTTTCCTAAACTATATCAAATAATAGTGGGAAGTGATCTTTTTTTCAAACATATTAATTTTTTTTAAAAAAAGGTTCTAATGTATTCCCATTACATATAATGTCTATATTTTTTATTTTAGATGGATGCTTTTTTACAATATTAGAAAGATGTCTATATGCCTATATTTTGTAGGATTTTACTTCATAAAAGTGTTGTACTTTGTCAAAGGATTTTTTGCATCTCTATATGATCATGTGAATTGTATGTTTAGTTTTTAATATGATTTTGTTGATTGTTTTACTAATGTTGAATAATCTTGGAATCTTGGAATGAATCCCTCTGGTCACAATTAATTATTTCTTGGATAAATTT
Organism: Antechinus flavipes; assembly: GCF_016432865.1. Taxonomy (NCBI): domain Eukaryota; kingdom Metazoa; phylum Chordata; class Mammalia; order Dasyuromorphia; family Dasyuridae; genus Antechinus; species Antechinus flavipes. Next base: position 595,224,082 of record NC_067398.1, on the reverse strand, counting down.
CTATAGTCTGACTGGATTTTGTTTTTAATTTTTGAGCTACTGTTCATTAATGATATTGGTCTATAGTTTTCTTTTTGTTTTATCTTCCTATAGAAATAAAAAAAAGATAAATATAGTCCAAATATAAAACATTATTGTCTTACAAAAAAATTCTAGATTTTTCTTTCTCAATTTTTGAAGATAATTTGCAAGGTATAGATACTATCTGTTCTTTTTTAAAGTTGATATAATTCTCTTATGAATGCATCAGGATTTATTTTTGGGAGTCCCTTTACAAATAAATCTATTTCCTTTTATTTTATTTTATTTTTTGCTGAGGCAATTAGGGTTAAGTTACTTTCCCAGGGTCACATAGCTAAGAGGTAGTAAGTGTCTGAGGCTGGATTTGAACTCAAATTTTCCTGACTTCAGGACCTACACTTTATCCACTGCACCATCTAGCTTCCTTTTTATTTACTTTTATGAGATTGGTTTAAGATCTCTCCCTTATCTTTTGGCCATTTAGACATTTTATATTTTTGAAAGTATTCTTTTATTTCTTTCGGTTCTTAGCCTACAACTGTTCATGTAGTTTTTTATTTCTTCTGATTTTGTGGTGATTTCACCTTGCTCATGTTCTATTTTATTGGTTTTGCATTCTGCTTTTCATCAGATTATCCAAAATATCTTCTTTCTTGTTAATATTCTTTTAAGTCTATTGATTTTTAAATGCATATTTATTTACTTATTTATTTATTTTTATTTTCTATTTTACTTTTTGCTGAGGCAATTAGCGTTAAGTGACTCACCCAGCATCACACATACAGGAAGTATTAAATGTCTGGGGACAGATTTGAACTCAGGTACTCCTGACTTTGTATATTCATTTATTAATGCTCTCTTTTTTTATTTTATTATTTTTGTTTAAAAGAATGTGATTTCCCCACAGACACACTCCAAAATTTTATACATTATATGTATATTCCAGAATTGTTAGTGAGTTGTTTTAAGTTTTTTTTTTTTTTTTGCATAGGTGGTAAATTCATTGTTTCTATAATTTGCTCTCTAATACAATCATATAGTATTTCATTGTTGTCTTCATTTGAATCTGTACCATTATTTATAATCCCTGAGAACCAATTACTACTTTTACTGCATTATGGTCTGTAAATTGTATTAACAATTTATCTTTTTTACATTTATTTGCAATATCTTTGTAGCCTAGAACATGGTTAATTTTGTAAAAGTTCCACGTGGTGCTCAAATATGTGTATATTATTTCACTTCTTCATATAAAAAATGCCATAAGTGTTTTAACTTCATTTTTTTCAGCAATTTGTTCGGTTCCCTATTTTCCCTTTTGTTTATCTTTCTGTTAGACTTATCAAATACTGAGAGATATTAAAGTCTGTCACTATTGTGTTACTGTCTATATCTTCTAACTCAGATGTTGTTTTCTTTATAAACATAGATGCTAAAGCATTTGGAGCATATAAATAAATTACTGATATTTGCTTATCATTCATAGTTCCTTTTAGCATGGTATAGTTTTCTTTATCTTTTTTTTTTTTTTGAATATTTGTTTTTGCTTTGTCAGATGGCAGAATTTGCTTTTTTTTGAGTTTACTTCACACATATTAAAGATTTTTTTATTCCCTTAAGTCTATTTCTGTGTATGTATTTTCTATTTCTTAAGTCTATTCTGTGTAAGTGAGAAACAGATTGTAAGGTTGTTTTTTTCCTTACCTAATCATCCACTCTTTTTCATTTTATTGTATTATTTAATCCATTCACATTTAAAGTTATGAAAGTTAGATTTATATTTCCTCCATCTGCTCTAATGTTGAATTTTTTCAGTTAATGAATTTTTTTTTCCTTTTCTGCTATAAATGTATTACTACATTTCTTCATTATCTAACCTTTATTTTTTTAAAAGATGGTCCTGTTCCACTAGCTCTCTTCATCTCATCTCTTATCTCTTTCTTTCTTTTTTTTTTTTTTAATTATATTATAGCTTTTTATTTACAAGATATATGCATGGGTATTTTTCAGCATTGACAATTGCAAAACCTTTTGTTCCAACTTTTCCCCTCCTTCCCCCCACTCTTCCCCCAGATGGCAGGTTGACCAATACATGTTAAATATGTTGAAGTATAAGTTAAATATAATATATTTATACATGTTCAAAACAAATTTTGCTATACAAAAAAGAATTGGACTTTGAAATAGTGTACAATTAGCCTGTAAAGGAAATCAAAAATGCAGATGGACAAAAATAGAGGGATGGGGGATTCTATGTAATGGTTCATACTCATTTCCCAGAGTTCTTTCACTGGGTGTAGCTGGTTCAGTTCATTACTGCTCTATTGGAACTGATTTGGTTCATCTCATTGTTGAAGAGAGCCACTCCATCAGAATTGATCATCATATAGTATTATAGTTGAAGTGTATAATGATCTCCTGGTCCTGCTCATTTCACTCAGCATCAGTTCATGTAAGCATCTCCAGGCTGAAGTCATCCTGCTGGTCATTTCTTACAGAACAATAATATTCCATAATATTCATAAACCACAATTTATTCAGCCATTCTCCAATTGAAATGCATCCATTCAGTTTCCAGTTTCTGGATACTACAAAGAGGGCTGCCACAAACATTCTTGCACATACAGGTCCTTTTCTCTTCTTTAAAATCTTTTTGGGATATAAGCCCAGTAGTAACACTGTTGGATAAAAAGGTATGCACAGTTTGATAACTTTTTGAGCCTAGGTCCAAATTGCTCTCCAGAATGGCTGGATGTATTCACAATTCCACCAACAATGTATCAGTGTCCCAGTTTTCCCACATCCCCTCCAATATTCTGCATTATCTTTCTCTGTCATTCTAGCCAATCTGACAGGTATGTAGTGGTATTTCAGAGTTGTCTTAATTTGCATTTCTCTGATTAATAATGACTTGGAGCATCTTTTCATATGGCTAGAAATATTTCAATTTCTTCTTCTGAGAATTGTCTATTCATATCCTTTGACCATTTATCAATTGGAGAATGGCTTGATTTCTTATAGATTAGAGTCAATTCTCTCTATATTTTGGAAATTAGGCCTTTATCAGAACCTTTGATTGTAAAAATGTTTTCCCGGTTTATTGCTTCCCTTCTAATCTTGTCTGCATTAGTTTTGTTTATACAAAAACTTTTCAATTTAATATAACCAAATTTTTCTATTTTGTGATCAATAATGATCTCTAGTTCTTCTTTGATCAAAAATTCTTTCCTTTTCCACAGGTCTGAGAGGAAAACTATGCTATGTTCTTCTAATTTATTTATAATCTCATTCTTTATGCCTAGGTCATGAACCCATTTTGATCTTATCTTGGTGTACAGTGTTAAGTGTGGGTCAATACCTAGTTTCTGCCATACTAATTTCCAATTTTCCCAGCAATTTTTGTCAAACAGTGAGTTCTTATCCCAAAACCTGGGGTCTTTGGGTTTATCAAACCCAATTATTAAAGTTATTGGTTCTTTTGTCCTTTGAACCTAACCTATTCCACTGATCTATTTCTTAGTCAATACCAAATATTTGGTTTTGGTAACTGATGCTTTATAATATAATTATAAATCTGGTACAGCTAGGCTACCTTCATTTGATTTTTTTTTCATTAATTCCCTTGAAATTCTTGACCTTTTATTTTTCCATATGAACTTTGTTGTTATTTTTTCTAGGTCATTAAAATAGTTTTTTGGGAATCTGATTGGTATAGCGCTAAATAAATAGATTAGTTTGGGTAGTATTGCCATCTTTTTTATATTTGCTCATCCTATCTAAAAGCATTTAATATTTTTCCAGTTGGTTAGATCAGACTTAATTTGTGTGGAAAGTGTTTTGTAGTTTTGTGTATATAGTTTCTGATTTTCTCTTGGCAGATAGATTCCTAAATATTTTCTACTATTAGTATTTACTTTAAATGGAATTTCTCTTTGTAAATCTAACTGTTGGATTTTGTTAGTGATATGTAAGCATGCTGATGACTTATGTGGGTTTATTTTGTATCCTGCAACTTTGCTAAAGGTGTGGATTATTTCTAATAGCTTTTTAGTAGAATATCTGGGGTTCTCTAAGTATAGCATCATATCATCTGCAAAGAGTGATAATTTGGTTTCCTTATTAACTACTCTAATTTCTTTAATCTCTTGCTCAATTCTTCTTGCCAAAGCTAGCATTTCTAATATAATATTGAATAGTAATGTTGATAGTGGGCAACCTTGTTTCACTCCTGATCTTATTGGGAATGGTTGCAGTTTATCCCCATTACATATGATGCTTACTGCTGGTTTTAAATAGATGCTACTGATTATTTTAAGAAAAGTCCATTTATTCCTACACTCTCAAGTGTTTTTAATAGGAATGGATGTTGGATTTTATCAAATGCTTTTTCTGCATCTATTGAAATAATCATATGGTTTTTGTTAATTTGATTATTAATATGGCCAATTATACTAATAGTTTTCCTAACATTGAACCAGTGCTGCATTTCTGGTATAAATCCTCCTTGATCATGGTGTATTATCCTGGGGATGATTTTGTGTAGTCTTTTTGCTAATACCTTATTTAAGATTTTAGCATCAATATTCATTAAGGAGATTCATTTATAATTTTCTTTCTCTGTTTTCAACCTACCTGGTTTAGGTATTAGTACTATGTCTGTGTCATAAAAGGAATTTAGCAGGAGTCCTTCATTCCCTATTTTTTCAAATAGTTTATATAGCAACGGGGCTAATTGTTCTTTAAATGTTTGATAAAATTCACATGTAAATCCATCTGGTCCTGGGGATTTTTTTCTTAGGGAGTTGATTAATAGCTTGTTCTATTTCTTTTTCTGAAATAAGACTATTTAAGCAATTTGCTTCCTCCTCTATTAATCTGGAAGCCTATATTTTTTAGGGTAGTCATCCATTTCACTTAGGTTATCAAATTTATTGGCATAAAGTTGAGAAAAGTAACTCCTTATTATTGCTCTAATTTCCTCTTCATTGGTAGAGAGTTCTCCCTTTTCATTTTTAAGACTAACAATTTGATTTTCCCCTTTCCTTTTTCTAATCAGATTTACCAAAGGTTTATCTATTTTATTGTTTTTTTTTCCCATAAAACCAACTCTCAGTTTTATTTATTAAATCAATAGTTTTTTTTTTTTTTTACTTTCAATATTATTAATTTGTCCTTTTAATTTTAGAGTTTCAAGTTGAGTATTTGATTGGGGGTTTTTAATTTGGTCTTTTTCTAGCTTTTTAAGTTGCAAGCCCAATTCATTGATCTTCTCTTTCTCTATTTTATTCAAGTAAGCCTCTAAGGATATAAAATTTCCCCTTATTACCGTTTTGGCTGCATTCCAACAAATTTTGGTATGATATCTCATTGTTGTCATTATCTTGAGTGAAATTATTAATTGTGTCTATAATTTGCTGTTTCACCCAATCAGTCTTTAAAATATGATTATTTAGTTTCCAATTACTTTTTGGTCTATTTACTCCTAACGTTTTGTTGAATGTAGTTTTTATTGCATTGTGATCTGAAAACAAAGCATTTACCATTTCTGTCTTCCTGCATTTAATTTTGAGTCTTTATGTCCTAATATATGGTCAATTTTTGTATAGGTTCCATGAACTGCTGAAAAGAAAGTATACTCCTTTCTGTCACCATTCAGTTTTCTCCAAAGATCTATCATACCTAACTTTTCTAATATTCTATTTACTGCTTTAATTTCTTTCTTGTTTGTTTTGTGGTTTGGTTTATCTAATTCTGAGAGCGCAAGGTTGAGATTTCCCACTATTATCGTTTTGCTGTCTTTTTCTTCTTGCAATTGTCTTAACTTCTCCTTTAGGAAGTTAGATGCTATAACGCTTGGTGTATATACGTTTAGTATTGATATTGCTTCATTGTCTATGCTACCCTTTAGCAAGATAGTTTCCTTCCTTATCTCTTTTAATTAGATCTATTTTTGCTTTTGCTTGATCTGAGATAAGGATGGCTGCCCCTGCTTTTTTGACTTCACCTGAAGCATAATAGATTCTGTTACAGCCTTTTACCTTTACTCTGTATGTATCTCCCTGGTTTAAATGTGTTTCCTGTAAACAATATATTGTAGAGTTCTGACTTTTGATCCATCTGCTATCTGCCCCCGCTTTATGGGAGAGTTCATCCCCTTCACATTTATGGTCAAAATGACTAATTCTGTATTATCTGCCATCGTATTATCCCCACATTATGCTTTTCTTTTTCTTGCCCCTCCTTACCCCCTTTCCCAGTATTAAACTTATGGGCCCCACTTGCATCACGCAGCTTTCCCTCTTTAGGATCCCTCCTTCCTCACTTTGAATCCCTTTCCCTTTCTTGTACCCTTCCCTTATTACTCTTTTCTTTTTTCCCTTTTCCTCTCCCACTTTTTAATGAGGGAAGAGAAGATTCTGTGTAAAATAAATATGTCAAATATTTTCACTTTGAGCCAACTCTGATGAGAGTAAGATTCATACAATATTCCTCCCTCTCTCTAAGTCCCTCAGATATGATGGGTTTCCTTTGCCTCTTCATGAGATGCAGTTTTCCTCTTTTTATTCCCCCTTTTCCCTTTTTCTGATACTATCCCCTTTCTATTTCTACTTGCCTTTTTTATGTTATATCAGTAAAATCAAATTATACATGTGGTCTTTATATATATCCACAACAGAAATACAGTTCTCAAGAGTTCCTTTTACCTTTTTTCTTTTCTCTTAAAGTCCAATGTTTGGAGATCAATTTTTTTTTTGTTTGTTTTGTTTTTTTGTTTAGAGCTGGTTTTTTCCTTAGAAACAAATGGAATTCATCTGTTTCCATGGAAGAAAATGTTCAGCTTAGCTAGGTAGTTTATTCTTGGCTTCATTCCAAGTTCTTTTGCCTTTTGGAATATCAGATTCCAGGTCTTTCGATCCTTTAATGTGGAGGCAGCCAGATCTTGAGTGATCCTTATTGTGGCACCTCAGTATTTGAATTGTTTTTTCCTGGCTGCTTGTAAAATGTTTTCCTTAGTCTGATAGTTCTGAAATTCAGTCACAATATTCCTTGGAGTTTTTATTTTAGAGTCTTTTTCAGAAGGTGTTAGATGAATTCTTTCAATGCCTGGTTTACCTTCTGATTCTATCACATCTGGGCAGTTATCTTTGATAATTTCCTGTAAAATAGTATCTAGGCTCTTTTTTTCATCATAATTTTCAGGAAGTCCAATGATCCTCAGATTCTCTCTCCTGGAACTATTTTCCAGGTCTGTTGTTTTTCCAAGTAAATGTTTTTTTCTAATTTTTCTTTTTTTTTTTTTTTTTTTTGGTTTTGCTTGAATGATTCTTGATGTCTCAATGAATCATTCATTTCTATTTTTCCAATTCTGATTTTTAATGAGTTATTTTCTTCATTAGCTTTTTTTAAAACTTCTTTTTGTATATGTCCAATTGAGTTTTAAATAAGTTGTTTTGCTCTATGGAATTTTTTTTTTGTTTCATTTTTTTTTAAGTGAGTTATTTTCTTTTTCCAATTTACAAATCCTACTTTGGGAGTTCTTTATCTTTTCTACTTTCCTAGGATTTCTTTACCTTTTCCAATTCACAAATTCTGTTTCCCTCCACTTCCTGGAAATTCTTTACCTTTTTCAATTCACATTTCAGTAAGTTGGTTATGTTTTTGCATAGCTTCTCTTTCCTTTCCCCATTTTTCTTCTAGCTCTCTTTTAAGATTTTTAATAGTCTAGGAGAGATTTGTATGATGGGAACAAGGTTATATCCCCCTTTGAGGTTTTGTCTGGAGACTGTCTGCCATTAGTCTCCTTGGGGTTGAAAACCTGCTCTCTTTCTGTATAGAAGGTATCGATTGTCCTTTTGATTTTTTACTCATTTTTTGTTTAAGCCTATAGGGTCTGCCTTGAACAGGACAAAGCAGTTGTCAGCTTCCTCTGCAGAACAGGGATAGGTAGATGGACAGTAGCTGTTCTGCCAATAGGCTGCAAAGAGCTGCTAGGTGAGGGAGTGCTCTGGGAAAAAGTTCCCCACAGGAAGTGATAAGGCCTAGGTAGCACAGGGCCAAACTACGGAAGGGAAATGTCCAGTGAAGAACCCCACTGGGCAGATTAGGAGTGCCCTGGGGCTAGAAGCTGAGCATTGAAAGTGTCACTACCCCAAGCCAAAGCCCACTGTGGGGCTGTGGGTATTAGCAGTTGACCAGTGAATAGCTCCTCATAGACCAAAAATGTTTATGCCCAGAGAAGCACAGTCATGTGGAAGTTCTATTGCCTCAGGCTGAGCCCCCATTGTGCAGATTAGAGGCTGCCCCGGGCTGCACCCCCTGCTGTGCAGATTTGTAACTGCCCTGGCCTGTGCTGCACAATGCAGCTGCAGAGCTGTGCTGTGTTCCGTGCTGGTCCACTCACTTCTGGTTTTGGGTGGGTATAGCCAGATCATGTAAAGTTCTGGTGTTTTTTAATGTACCGTCCACCTTTGGCTTTAATTTCTCTGCTGGTCTGCTGCCTTGCAAGCAGAGCAAAGCAGTCAGCCTATGGCAGAGTAGTCTCTATAAATTTTCTAAACACAGAGGCCACCCCCGCCTGGTGTGCCCAATATACTAGCCTCTAATTCTCTATCCCTGTTTGTACTAGTCTGTTCCCATCCCTCAGGACAAATCTTTTCTGACAGCCTTCCAGATTATCTTCGGTTGGTAAGTTGTTGTACTTCTAATCTTTGTGAATTTTACTAGTCAAGCACTATTTTTGAGGCTGAATTTAATAATTGGTTGTGAGGGTATGAGAGGAGCTTAGAAAGTTGCATGTGCCTTCTCTGCCATCTTGGCTCCACCCCTGCCATCTTGGCTCTGCCCCTTATCTTTTTCTCTTGTATCCCTTTTCCTTTGGGATTTTGTTTTTTCTTTTCCCCTCCATCATTATCTGATTATGTAATTCTTCCCTCTGCCTTTTTTTTTTTTCTTTATCAGTTAAGTAGATTTCCCCTTCTTCTTCTACTATTCAATTAGTTCCTTTCATCACTGTTACTTAGTCATTTCAGTCAGGTATGACTTTGTAATCTCATTTGAGATTTTCTTGGCAAAAATAGTGAAGTAGTTTGCCATTTCCTTCTCAGCTTATTTTATAGATGACAAAAACTGAGGCAAATAGAGTTGTGACTTCCCGAGGGTCACACAACTAGTTCATATCTGAGTCTAGCTTTGAACTCAGATCTTCTTAATCATTTTTAAGAATGGATTCTTGGCACTTTATGTGCTCTACCACCTAGCAGCCACTTTTCATTAATTTTTTTTTTATTTCATTTTTTTGTGCCCCTTTCCCAAAAGGACTTTACTCCAGACTCTCATTCACTGATTCAGGATTCCTATAATTATTTATCTTCGCTCCCTCTCTGTATTCCTCATGTAATCATCTAAGTTATCCATTATTCTAGGCTCTCATCTCTCCATTGTCTTGTAGAGCTTGCTTCATGTATTCCCCCTTTCCATTATATCTTACTCTCAGAATAAACCAATTTTTTTCAGGTGAAAGAAAAACACCCTCCCTCATCACATCCCTGATTATGCTGCCCACACTAATATATATATTACCCACCCACCCCTACACACACACCTAGTTATTTTTCTTTTCCCATTTGCTTCAAAATCTCTTCCTAAGTCCATGCTCTCCTTATACTTGAAGTGCCAGTTGCCTCAAAAAGTTTCATCTCTTCTTCTCCAGAAGGCAAATGAGTAGAATTTTCTTTCTTTTTCTTCTTTTTTTCTTTTTTTTTTTTTAAATAACTTTTTATTGACAGAACCCATGCCAGGGTAATTTTTTACAGCATTATCCCTTGCACTCACTTCTGTTCTGATTTTTCCCCTCCCTCCCTCCATCCCCTCCCCCAGAGGGCAAACAGTCCTATACATGCTAAATAGGTTACAGTATATCCTAGATACAATATATGTGTGCAGAACCGAATAGTTCTCTTGTACAGGGAGAATTGGATTCAGAAGGTAGAAATAACCAGGGAAGAAAAACAAAAATGCAAGCAGTTTATATTCATTTCCCAGTGTCCTTTCTTTGGGTATAGCTGCTTCTGTCCATTTTTGATCAATTGAAACTGAGTTAGATCTCTTTATCGAAGAAATCTACTTCCATCAGAATACATCCTCATACAGTATCGTTGAAGAGGTATATAATGATCTCTTGGTTCTGCTCATTTCACTTAGCATCAGTTCATGTGAGTATGAGTAGAATTTTCGAACACCAATCCCCCCAGGTCATACCCAGTCCAAGAATCCCATTTGCCTTCCTATACCATCTCTCTTCACTCAGAGAAGTAAATTATCAATTGGATCCTTTCTTACTTCTGGAGTAAGACTTCCTTCCTTTTTTCTCCTTTTCCATCCTTTTTCCCTCCTTCTCACCCACTCCCCTATAGGATTCTCTCTTTCTAAGACCATAAGGATCATCTTCCTCTCCTTGTTAATCTTCAATATGATGCCAGCAAATTATACATTAATCTGTTCCACCTTTCAGGTACTCCCCCATATTGCAATGTAGTTACTGGTTTAAAAAATGGTTTTCCTTTAGATAGTGATTTGCCAAATTTGTCCAAAATGATTCATGCTTTGCTCTTCATTGTTACCTTCACCAGACTTCTGCCCTAACTCCTGTCTTCTTGTGTGCATTTAAAAAGAAATTTCTTTTTCTCTGATGCCTCTCTATTGCTGACCTTGACTGCTGCATTTATTGACTCCTTCTAAATTTCTTTTATTTGGTGTTTGAAAAGCATATAATGTTTTTTAGTTCTCATTTTCTTTCTAAAAATGTTAAGATTCTTCATTATTGAATGTCTGTCTCTTTTTATAAATGGTTAAGCTCAGACTTGCAGGGTAGGTCACCCTGGATTCATCCTCAGCTCCATTGTTCCTCAAGACATATTATTCCTGCATTTTCTGGTGAGTACAGAACAATATTATGTTTATTTGTGTAGGTCTTTCTACTAATCCCTTGCATAACTTGTTTCTGAAATGAATTATTAAATTTAGCTATTATGCATCTTTGAGTTTTCAGTTCTTGAGTTTTTCTGGAAATAAGCTGTGAATTCTTTTAATTGGTACTTCAGTTTCTATGTTCAGAACCTCTGGAAAGTTCTCTTCTGTAATTTCCTGCATTATGATGCTAAGGATTATTTTTTTTCCTGTTGTGTTTTTTTTCAGAGACTTGTGATCCTTAGATTTTCTCTGTGCATGCTATTTTCAAATCAGTTTGTTTTGTTTGCATGGGGAGAATATTTTCTTTTAATATTATTGGGGTTTTTGCTTCTCTTCTTCTAGATTTTCCTTCACTTCTGCTTATTTGCATACCTAATCTATTATTCTTTCTTCTGTTTCTTTGGTAAGACTTGCCATTGTATATTCCAGTTTTTTTCCCTTTATTCTCATCAATATTTTTGCTGTGCAGGCCATAAATTCTGCTCTCATAATTCTCATTTCTCTTTTGAATCATTCAGCAATAGCACACTGTAGTTCCATGTTCTCCTGAGGTTCCATGGGATTCTCTGGCCCATCAAATATTGGAAAAAACATTTTCCTTTGTTTTGCAGTATTTATTTATAGATGCCTGAACAGGTTTGATAGATCTGGAGGATATATTTCTTTCTATTATTAATGGTTTTCCCATTAATTTATCTGCTATATTCAAGATCTCTAAGTTTTCTTCTTCCTGAAATCTTTGGCAATTTCACTCTTTTTTTCCCCTCTCTTTTTTTTTCTGATTTTCTCCCATTCACTTCCTAATTTTGTCCCCTCTAGTGGTGGTTTTCTTTGGCTCTCAAAGCACCTAAGCCCCCTCTTATGTTCATCAGTCTAGTTCTTTCTCCCAAGTGACTTTTGCGTGGGCAGAATTGGCCCGAGTTTGATGTTGTGATTTTTCCTTTAGGTTTAGCTAAGTGCCACATAATCTCTCCCACATACAGTGTTCTGTCCTGGTGTTCTATTCCATTCCCTCTGTCCCTAAGTTCTTTGGTACAGTATCAGCAGTTCAGAGGGCTCTCTTGTATCAGTGCTAGGCATGTCTATTCCAGCACTAGCAATTCAGCTGCAGTGCTGATACTGCTGTGGGTGTTGATGCTCTGAGATTTCAGTCTCAACTGATTTTTTGTTCCTGAAAGGCTACCCCAGTGCTAGTTGTCTTTTGCCTAGATAAACTTCTGCAGCTTGAAGTGAAGGTCTCTATGGCACTAAAAAGAGAGGAGAAGGCTAGACAGGGTTTGGGGATAAATATTACTAACCTTTATTGGGTCCTTGAGTCTGTTAATACAGCCTCAATGCTGATAGAATAGGAGGTGAAAGAACATGCTGAGTGAGCGAAGGGTCAGTGAGCATCAGTTCATGGGCTGTGCTTTGTTTCATTTTTTAAAAACTTTCTTTTGGATTCTGGTATACTAGACCATAGAGATAGTTGAAGTTGTTTATCTTTGGTTCATAATTTCTGTTTTGAAGAGGTTTATAAGGTCATGGGGATCAGAAAAAATGTCTAGACCTCCCTCTTGTTGTTCACATGACTTGAAACCTCAAAGATGTTCCAAAAATCTTTGGTAGTGGCTCCAAAATAATATCTGATTGTTTTTTCTGTACTTTAAGGCTATGATTTATCTGGGGCCAGTGACTTTAAATAATCAGGAGTTCTTTTATTGTCTCCTTACTTATCTTGGGTATCAACTCCCTATTAGCCATTTTTGGTCTTTTCTTTATACTCCAAACATTCTGCTTCCTAGAGAAAAGAAGCAAAATAAAAGTTAAGTACCTCTGTAACCTTTTCTCCTTGACTATTCTTTTCACTATCCTATCCACTTCCTATTTGATTCTCTTAAAGAGTTCTGAAAGAGTTTAAAGAACTCTTCAAGAGTTCTTTAATTAATTAATTAATTTTTTAAAGTAACTTTTTATTGATAGAACACATGCCAGGGTAATTTTTACACCATTATCCCTTGCATTCACTTCTGTTCCAATTTTTCCCCTCCCTCCCTCCACCCCCTCCCCTAGATGGCAAGCAGTCCTTTACACGTTGAATAGGTTACAGTATATCCTAGATACAATATATGTGTGCAGAACTGAACAGTTTTCTTGTTGCACAGGGAGAATTGGATTCAGAAGGTAGAAATAACCCGGGAAGATAAACAAAAATGCAAGTCTTGGCTTCTATGGCTTCTATTAAACTTCAACAATTTCATCTAGGGCCTTAGCAATAATAGCTAACATTTATTTAATACTATACATATATTATCTCATCTGACCTTTATCTTTTATCGAAGTTTTCTTGACACTATTCTCCCTTGATTCTCTCTCAATCTGTTAGAGCACTCAGCTTTCTTTGATGGATCTTCATCCAAGCCATGCCCATTAATAATAAATGTCACTCAAGGCTCTGTCCTGATACCTTTTCTCTTCACTATTTCCCTCTTTTCTTATTCTTTATGCTATTTTATTTGGGGATCTCATCTGCTGCCATGAATTATAGTCCCTATACAGATGCTTATCAGATAAACTTCCCCAGCCTTAACCTTTTTTGACATCCAGTCTTGTGGTAAAGCATATGTCTTAAATATCTTAAAGCAGATGTCTTAAACATCTTAAACTCATCTTCTCCAAAATGAAATTTATTATCTTTTGCCTTATCAAATCCTCCCTTTTCCCAAACTTTCCTGTGTCTGTCCAGGCTACTCCATCTTCTAAGTCACCCAAGCTTATAACTAAGGTGTCATCTTCATCTCATTCTCACTCACTCCTCAAATCTAATCTGTTGCCAAATTCTGTTCATTCTAACTTCAGAAAGTCTTTTTAAAAATACCTTCTTCAAAAGCAATAAACTGGGAAAACATTTTTACATTCAAAGGTTCTGATAAAGGCCTCATTTCCAAAATATATAGAGAATTGACTCAAATTTATAAGAAATCAAACCATTCTCCAATTGATAAATAGTCAAAGGATATGAACAGACAATTTTCAGATGAAAAAATTGGAACTATTTCTAGTCATATGAAAAGGCATTCCAAATCACTATTGATCAAAGAAATGCAAATGACAGGAAAAGGTAATGATGAATGTTGGAGGGGCAACAACCATACTGTACATGATGATCAATTCTGATGGACATGGCTCTTTTCAACAATATATTGATTCAGACAAGTTTCAATTGTTCAGTAATGAAGAGAACCATATATACCTAGGGAGAGGACTGTGGGAACTGAGTGTGGACCATAACATAGCATTTTTACTCTTCCTAATATTGTTTGCTTGCATTTTTGTTTTCCTTCTCAGGTTTCATTTTTTTCTTTCTAGATCTGATTTTTCTTGTGCAGCAAGATAATTTTATGGCTATATATATATATACAAATATTGGATTTAACATATATCTTAATATGTATTAGAATACTTGCCATCTAAGGGAGGGGTGGGGGGAAGGGGAGGAAAATTTGGAACAGAAGGTTTTGCAAGGGTCAGTGTTGAAAAATTACCCATGCATATGTTTTGTAAATAAAAAGCTACAATAAAAAAATACCTTCTTCTCTCCTCTGATCCTAATACTAGCCTGTGCAGGCTCTTATTACTTTCTGCCTGGGACTTTTGATTGATCTCTCTGTGCTCCAGTCCATCATTCAGCTATTGAATATTTCTCTCTAAAATGAGGGTCTATGTCAATCCCAATCTCCTTCATTTATTAAATGCTATTAGCTCGCTATCATTTTCAGGATCAAAGATAAAGTTATCTGTTTGATATTCAAAATTCTTTATATCTTGGCCCCCATCCTATATTTCTACTCTTCTTATACCTTACTCCCTTTTTCATCTCTTTAGCACATGAAATCTCTGATTTTTTCCTAAATGTCTCCCATGCCCAGAATTCTATTCCTCTCTATTTGTTTCCTTGTCTTCTTGACTTCCTTTAAGTCCTAGTTAAAATCCTACTTTCTATAAGAAGTCTTTCCTTATCTTTCTTTCTAAAGATTATCTTAAAGATTATCTCCAATTTATTCTGTTTATTTCTTATTTGTATATATTTTTTGCATGTTGTCTCCTTCACTAGAATGTGAACTTTGGGAGAACAGGGATTTTTTTGGGGACCTTTCCTTCTTATCTCCAGCTCTCAACACAGTGGTTGGATTGATAAGATGCTATTATTTTTCTCATTTTATGGAAGAGGAAACTGAGGCAGAGGGATAAATGACTTTTCCAGGATCACCTATCTAGTAAGGGACTGAAGCAAGATTTGTAGTTAAGTCTTCCTGATCTTAAGTCCTTAATTTAGCTACTATGTCACCATAGCTAAAATTTCTCTCCAGTAGAGTGGTCTCAAAATCTCCTATTTTTCAAGGCAACCAATTTTCAAGAAGGAGGAGGAAGAAGAGAAGCACTTACATAGAGTTTTAGAGTTTGCAAAACACCTATGTTATTGTTTTTGATCCTTATAACAGACCTGTTAGGAAGTGTTTTTTGTAGATTTTGTAGATGAGAAAGTTGAAACCTGGACAGGTTCATAGAGCTAGCTAGTCTCCTAGGCAGGATTTAAAATCAGGTTGTCCTTATTTCAGGTTAGCACTCCATCTACTATACCAAGTCTGCCTTATGATCTAAATCACATCAATCAATCAATCAATACAGTGACTACTGGATTAAGAAAGGGCAATATTAGATATAGGATATATATAAGACCTGTTCCTCTATTCCTAAATATCATGAATCTTTGGATAATTCCTGATTTCTTAGATATTATTACAGAGACCTTACAAATCAGAGGGAATGTGAAATTCAAAAGTTAATTTAGAATAAAACTCATTGTTGGCTTGGAAAACTAGCTTAAGTAGAATCTTTTAGAAATCCATTTTTACTGCTATACTGGCCTTTTTTTTTTTGTTTGTTTGTTTTTGTTTGTTTGTTTTGTTTTGTTTTTTTTATCAAGGTAATTGGGGCTGAGTGACTTGCCCAGGGTCACACAGCTAATAAGTATCTGCAGCCACATTTGTACTCAGTCCTTCTGACTTCAGGGCTGCTGCTCTATTGACTACAACATCTAGGCCTAGGTCCTGTACTGTTTAATATTTTTTATCACTTACTAGTGTGAAGGTATATTGAACAGATTAGCTGAAAGCTGAGAAGAATAGATATCACATTGGTTGCAAAATCAAAAACCAAAAAAATAATCTTGACAGGAAACAATATTGGGATGAATCTAATGGATCAATTCAGTTCTATCCATTAGTAATTTTTAAAAAAGTTCTTAAGTGATTATTATGATACTGGGAACATAAATATATTAAATGAAACAATCTTCACTGAAAATAAGTTTTCATTCTACAAAGGAAGAAGCAAGGACATACAGATATACATATATGTACATGAACATACATATACATGTATCTGTATAAACACAGTACATAAAGAGAATGTAAATCAAATCAAAGTAGTTAAATACATGGTAGTTAAAAAGGGAAAGCATTAGCAATTGGAGAGCTCAGAAAAGGCTTTATGTAAAAGGTGGTTCTTGAGCTGTGTATTAAAGAAAGAGAAGATTTCTGTGGAGAAGAAATTAAGAAGGAATATATTCTAGGCATGGAGGGAAGCCAGCTCAAAGACATCAAGATGAGAGATGGGGTATTATGTGTGAGGAACAGAAAAAAGATCAGTTTGGCTGGATGACAGTGCTGGAAGGGAAGCAATTAACTATGGAAAGACACGTGAAAGGTTTTAAAAGCTAAACAAAGACATTGAGAAACGAAAACATTCTTCAAAAGAACAAGAATCATTTTCAAGGAGGACAACTAGCATGAGAAAAAAGGATTGATGGAAGGACCAAATGATATTTAGTATGGGGGCAGCAAGGTGGCACAGTGGATAGAACACAAGCTCTGAAGTCAGGAGGATCTCAGTTCAAATCTGGTCTCAAACACTTAACTCTTCCTAGCTGTGTGATCCTGGGCAAGTCACTTAACCCCAATTGCCTCAGCAAAAAATATATATATATATATTTAATCTGGAGAAATAAAAACTTGATTGGATGAAGGAATCGAGAATGATAGATATATTTGAATGTTTGCTGCATAGAAAAGGATTCCATTTTTCCCTACTTTGTTTAACTTCTTAGGACTAGAAATAATAACTAAAAAATAGTAACTAAGAGTTGCACAGGTTTGATTCAAGGAAAAGTTTTTCAACACTTAGAGCCTTACAATCTGTGGATTCCCTCTCCATGGAGGTCTTTTAGCAAAAACTGGATTTGAAAAGAAATATTGCAGTGGAGGGTCCTTGTTCAGGTATGTATTAGATTAGATGGCCTCTGAAGTCTTCCAGCTTTGAGATTCTGCAATTCGAAAGTTTCCTGAGAGAGATATTTCTCATATAATAGTATACTCTTTTCAGCATACACAAATAATAACTACAATGTTTAAGTTAGGCTATATTATAAATGGATCTTTCTAAATCTTTAAGCAACTGAATCTCTTGGTTAAGTTCATGATAGACTTATACTTTGTTCAATGCTATAATGCTTAGTGATTATCTAGCTATAAATAATACAACCAATGAATAAATATAGGTTATCTCAAAAATCTTCATGCTGTGTTAAGATTTGGTTACTTAAATTATTTAAGCTTTAAGAGTTTAAAACAACACAAATACTATTAGGTTACAAAGTGCTGCTGAGAGGATTACTACCACATTGTGACTATTAGGTTTGGTACTAACATAATACCATAACAATATGTGGATATCGCTAGTGATTTGCCATAAGTAAATGAGATGAACATAGAAACACTTTAATTTTCAGGATAAATGACAAGTTTCTATTAATATTCCCCTTCATTGCTACTCCTGAAAAGAAGTTGTTATGTAAAATAGAAGAAATATGTAAAAATTAAATGCATAAGTTCTATAATAACTAGTTTTTCTGTGGTTTTATTTTTTTTTCAGGAGTAGGAGGGAGGAAATATTGATGGCCATGAAATTTACAAGGGATTCTCCAAAATTCAGGGGACCTCAAGTATGAAACCTTGGAGGGAAGGCAGGGACAATTATATAAAGTACTTGGTAAACCCTACCTACCTTATCTAGGTCTGCTGTCCATCTCTAGGAAATCTAACTTAGGTGAAAGAGATTTTAATTTTTGACATGTATTGATGAAGTAACTTTTAAATGTTGGTAAAGGCTTATCTGGGTTATAACTCTCCAAGATTCTTTAAACAATCCTCTCATTATCACTTGGCCAGAATGCTTTTAAGACATTCCAACAAAATATTGCAATTACATGATTGCAAAACTTCTTTTTGCCTAATGAGAGTGTCAGAGTTGCCTGACAGAGCTGGGGGTTGGTAAGACAGCTGAGATGCTGTTGAAAACTCAAGCCAGCAAAGTTATGTCTCTGCTTAAAAATGCTTCCAATGAGTAAGTGTGGTGGATTTGCCAGGCTGAATTGTAAACATGAAATCTTGTTTAAAGGAGAACACAATTGTATCACTTTTCTCTTTGGTATGTTCAAGTCATCCATGAAAGAATCACCCTTACCACAGGAGTGAATAGCTGGGTTACTGAATATCTTTACTCAGAAAGAATCTTGCCCTTTTAGTGATCTTCCCATTAAATATTATCTTTATATATGGTAGTCCCTAAAGAGGGAAAACTATATGCCAACTTTTATGCACAATTATGGCACATGATACTTATTTTATGGATGTATTCCATGTAAATTTGATGCCATATTGTGCTTAAATAAACTATAAAGAAGAAAACAAATGGCTTGCTTTAGGACGGCTTTTCTAATGCTTTTGTGTCTTTTACTCCTGCCACCATCAACTACTACAATCCAAGTCAAGTAATCTTGCAATGTTTGATAGTGTTGAATTTCAAGGAACCCTTAGATCCTATATAAAGCCATCATTTGGCATTGGACATCATTTCCATGTGATAGGGATTGAACTCACTCATGAAAGATCACATACATGGTTCTTGGGCAGAATCTGTAGAATATAGCATCATTGCTCAGACCTGGAACTCCTCCCCAATTCCCATGTCTGTTGCATTCTGCCTTGGAGTGGTAGAGGATATGACCTTGACAATGAAGACCTGCCAAATGAACTTCTTAACTGCTTTTGTCAGAAACCAAACTCACACAAAACAAAGGAATGGAAATAGAAAAGCACAAATAGCCTAGTTGCTGTAAACTTTCTGGAGACTTACCTAGTTTTCAGTCACAGTATTCTCCCTCTCACAACTTTGTGAATCTCACAATTCATAGGCTGGTCTGGCAACTGTAGACCAGCACTAAATGAAGCACAAATCTAGATTAAATGCCTCCTATCCTTATAGCCAGGTGAAAGTGGAGCCTCCAAAACTTATCCCTGATGTTTGGCTCCATTTATATTTCTGTTATCACACCTATTGCTAATTACTAGAGATAAGTTAAGAGTCTTACTATGCACATGAGAGATATAGTATTTTTAGTTGTTAGTTTCCTTTTCTTAGATGATATCTAAGAGTTTTGGACTAGGAATCTGAAGACGAGGATGTTTTCATCATAACATAAATTTAACTAGGGGGCAGAATACTGAACCTGGGGACATAATACTGAATCTGGAGTCAGGAAGACTTGAATTAAAAACTGGCCTCATACACTTAGTAACTATGTGATCCTGGGCAATCATTTAACTTATGTCTTTCTTGGTTGCCTCAACTGGAAAAATGGGGATCATAATGTCATTTACTTCATGGGCATGTTGTGAAAATTAAATTAGAAAATCCTTGTAAAAGAGTACAATTCCTGGAATATAACAGGTATTTAAAAATGCTTGTTCCTTCCCTCTGTACCTCTGATATATAAAAGAGTTTGTTGGACTAAATTATATCAAAAGTTCTCTTCTGTAATACTGATTTAGCACATAATCTAGTCAATGATGTTTTTTATACAAACAGAACAATTAAAATAATGGTACACATTTCATGCTCTAATTGGCTTACTTAAACGCTTCTTCCAACTATTAGAATGTAAGCTTACTGCAAGCAGAAACTATTTTATTCTTTGTATTTGAATCCTCAGTGCCTAACACAATGTTTGGCACAGAGTAGTTATTTAATAAATACTTGTTGACTTGTTAAAGCAATTTTATCAATTGAAATTTGACCTAATCTTGAATTTTAAATTTCCTTTAAGTCTTTGCTTAGAAACAAAAACTCTCAGGGTCCTAAACACTAAATGTTCTCACTTAAAAGTCTCTGCAACTATATATATAGCTGGTTTTTTTTTAATCAGCAAGCATTATCACAATAATTAGGCCTATAGCATAGCTTTTCCCTAATAACTATTTTCTTTTGCAGATAGAAAAAGAAAACTTGGTCTTCCAACTCTCTTGCTCTTTCCTTTCTTCTCTGCCTTCTACAGCTTCCAGGTTCCAAATTGCCCTAGGGAAAAAACATGGCAGTCTTTTGACTAGCAAGAAACCACCAATAAAAATATATTTCTAAGTGGCTAAAGTTTTAATATAAATAGAGCTCCTGTTCCTGCTTCTCTAGGTTTCCTCTAAGCTGGTAACATCCCTTTTTTTCTAAAGAAACTTTGATTATCATTACAAAAACTTAAAACCAAACTTGATGTTGTATAATCTGACTTTCAGTAAGAAATTGCTTTTTCTGGGAGTTGGCCTTTCATTTTCCTTCCTCCCTTCCCTCCCTCTCCCCTTCCGGTTTCTGACCTAAACATTTGTGAACTGACAAGATAGAACAAAACAATGTGAAGTAAAGAAAAAAGAAAGCCAGACTAGAGATCAAATGAGCTGGATATCTTTTGGTCTACATCATAGTTTCCTAATAATTAAAATAAAGTTAATAATATGTGTATTACCAACTTCACCAAAAAGAAAACCCTTCAGAAAACATAGCATGATAGAAATAGGAATTATTCTCATCAGAATGTTTATTATTGTTGTTACTAAATATAAAGATATGACTGTAGAATGATGAAATGAACAAAAAAGACTTGTTATTACATAGATACATATATTCTTCATGTCATTTTATAATATTCCCTTCCCAAATAGAGCAATTCAAGTATCATAGCCACACACAATAAATATAACACCATTGCATTAGATTGTGGATGTTATTTCTATCCTACTATACAAATATTGTAAAAGAGTTATACTTTGCACTTTAAGCACTTTCATATGTAACGTGGTTCAATAGAATAATTTCTTAGAACTGAAAGGAGATGGCTCAAAGGCAGTCTAATCTAAAGCCCTCTTCTGTCAATGAATCAATCAATCCACAAGCATTTATTAAGCATTTAAAATATGCCAAGCTCTGAAATAAAACCTGTAAATATAAAAAAAAAATAAATGGAAAAACAGAAAAACAGCACATTATCTCAGAGATCTCACATAGTAATGGCTGAAACAACATATAACTATATAGATAACCTATATAACACGTAATACCTAGAAGGAAATAAATAGAAGGTAGAAGGATCAAGTAGCTACAAGGACTGGGCAGGTCTCCTGTAGAAGGGATTGTTTAAATTGAATATTTCAAGACACCAGTCATGTCCAAAGGCAAAGTGTGAAGAGGGAGATCATTCCAGGCATGGTTGGGGGAAGAGGGAGGGAACAGACAGGGCAAATGTTCAGGGACAGGATATAGAACATTTTATATAAAAAATCGTAAGTAAGCCTGTATAATAAGACCATATGAATATCCTTTACAACATCTCCAAAGAGAGGTAGGTTATGGACTTCTTGAATAGAACCCATGACAGGGAGCTTAATACTTTACACAGCAGATCATTATATATTAGTTTTTGTGTCTGAGTAAATAGAATCAAGCAGAATAAGCCTAATTTCTTTTCCACATCAAAATATTTTAAATATTTAAATATTATCATGACTCCTTGAATTTTCTCTTCTATAGTCTTAAACCAACCAGCTTTTTTTTTCTTTTTCTTTAAATATCCTTCATGGCCTCATAACTTTTCATGATATTTATTGCTTACCTTTAAACAGGCTGCCATTTATTGATTTTTTCCAATCCCCTTTAATGCTAATGTTGATTATAGACAATTTATTCTGTAAATATCTTTTTGGTAAGTAGTTATTTGCATGTTATATCCATTAGGCTGTGAACTTTATTTTGTTCTTATATCTCTAGTACTGAGTACTATGCCTGGTAGGCATTTAATGAATGATTGTTGATTTGCTTTGACTTATTGATTCTTCTTTTAAAATGTGATTCTTGGAACTTAATGGAACAGGAATAGGGAAATGACAATTCTACTGTGCACTGAGCTGGTCTCATTATTGCTGGAATGGGGCATGTTGTTCAGATCTACATTGTTAGAGGAATCATCTAAATCAGTAGGAACACTCAGTTCTATGTATCTTGAGTATGAATGTTCCATGTTAATTCTTCATGGTTCATAGATGAACCTGTGTGCTACCAGTATGACCTTTATAAGCACAAAATCATCTGCATGACATGAAAAAAGCCAACAGCACAGAGCTGAATATCCAGATGAATCTGTAATGGATATTATTTTCCATGATAAAGATTGAAACTCATTTGTTTCCATACATTTTGTTTCTGTCCTATCATGTCTTACCATGTTTGCATAGGGGCTGGGAATCCAGCTCCAATGGTGATAAGATCCACTCAACATGGCCTATTTACACTCACCATGTGTCATTTCATTGTCCTCTGTGTGATGTTCAGATGGAGACTATAATACTCCATGATTTGTAATTGTGTAACAACTGTGGTAAAACACAGGTATTTTAAAAGATGAACATTTCTTTCTGGGAGAAGTTTGAGGTCACCAAAGAATCTTTGCAATTATCCACAGACAATCCAGTCCACTTTTTTCCTGTCTAAGTTTATGCCAGATTTTGTTCATTTGTTTATCCAATGGTAAAATTCACTAAACTATAAGCTCTCTATATTATCCATCTAACTGGATGTCATAATTTTAATGATATAAATCCTTCATCTACTTGTTTTTTCCTGTATGAATGATTAGACTCTTTTGGATTCTTATGGGTCTCTTCCATAAGATTCTACAGTTTTCAAGCTTGATGACACTAGAGCAAGATTATCCATAAGTAGCAATCTTGGAAAATCTTTCTTCAACTTTGTTTCAAACAAAACTGAGTAGGCAGACAGGTATTCCTATGTATGTTTTTAATAATAAATCAGTAAATCATCATATTCCATGATTATCACTGATATTGAATAGATTATAGATGAAAAACTAGATAGTACTGTTCTTGAAGTCAGGAAGATCTGAGTTCAAATTCTACCTCACATACTTACCAACTGTGTGACTGTGGTCAAGTCATTTAATCTCTCTTTACAAAAATCAGTTTTTGTAAAATGGGGATAATAACAACACCTATTTCATAGGAGTTATTGTGGAGAATAAATAAAATAATATATTTAAAGAGATCTAAACTTTAAATGATACCAATGATAACTATTTGCTATTATTACTGGAATTACTAAAAAAGGAAATTACTATCCCAAGTATTAAACCTATTGGTACCATAATCCTATCAAAAATAATACTAAAATAACCAAGTAAATATGTCAGATGCAAAAGCAGTTGGAATTGATCCAATTTCTCCATGTCTTCCTTTTGAGTGATAAAGATCAAGGATCAAGTGATAGGACTATTAATTTCAAGATATAGTGAGCAAGGATTTAAACTACTACCAGCTTTAAGAATAATATTTTATTTTATGCTCTAGAATGTAAAGTCTAACACATAAAGGCAAAAAACATCATTGCTCAGAAGGCATAAAGGATGGGGCACAAGCTTTTGAAAATATCTGGAATGTCACTAAAAGCAACTTGACTTCAGGTTATGCTAAATATCATTCCAATTTAGTGCTGGGATAGAATAACTATTTTGTTTGTTTGGGTTTTTTTACATAATTTTTTCCCCAAATAGTATTTTTCCACTTACATGTGAATTTTTCTTTCAATATCCATTTTATAAATTTTTGAATTCCAAATTTTTCTCTCTCCCTTTTCTTACTCATCCCTCCCTAAGACAGTAAGCAATTTGATATAGGTTATACATGTGCAATCATGAAAACATATTTCCACATTAGGCAACTTTTACCCACATAGTGAAAGAAGAAACAGAACAAATGGGAAAAGCCACAAAAAATTTTTAAAAAGTGAAAATAATATGCTTTGATATGCATTCAGATTCCAAAGTTCTTTTTTTCTGGATATCAATACTATTTTCTGCCATGAATCTTTTGGAATTGTCTTGGACTATTATGTACTGCTGAGAAGAACTAAGTCACTTAGAGATGATCATCACATACTGTTACTATTACTGTATACAATGTTCTCCTGGTTCTGCTCACTTCACTCAGCACCAATTCATGTAAGTCTTTCCAGGTTTTTTCAGAAATTCAACTGCTCATCATTTCTTATAGCACAATAGTATTCCATTGGATTCATATATCACAATGTATTCAGACATTCCCCATTTGATGGGCATTCCCTCAATTTCCAATTCTTTGTCACCACAAAAAGAGCTACTATAAATATTTTTGTACATGTAACTCCTTTACTCTTTTTTATGATCTCTTTGGGGATATAGAGCCAGTAGTAGTATTGTTGGATCAAAGGGTATGCACAGTTTGATTGCAGGGCAGCTATTTTAAAGAAGAAATGAGGCAATTCATTTACATTGAAAGCAACAGGGGGAATAGGCTAGAAATCCCCAAACTCTATTTTCTTGTGTAATGCCATACTGTCATGGCTAACAATGATAATCAGCCTTTCTCTGATTGACTGCTGGGCTATTTAAGGTCCTTGTTACCAGAACAATAGTTGTAACCAAAGAGGGAGGTGATGAAGGGAGAAGGCTTGTGATTTTAAAAAATCCAAATGTTCCCACACAGCAATCTGGCTCCTAGAAGCCAGCCAATTTCATTTTCTTACATTTGGCTTTCCCTTTCAGAAACTCATACAGTGGATGACACAATTTATTGTATTACATTTACTAATATTGATGCATTAAAGAATGAGCCAAGGACATTAACCATGTGAGATTTTATGTCTGATGATTAATCTTGTAAATATAATGAATTACCACCAAAATGGGGATAAGGGGAACCTTTCCAAAATGTGAAAGAAAAATCCCACTCATTTAATGGATGCAGATTTCTTCTAAAAATGTTGTTAGGACTCAATTCATCTTTCTCTGAATGTCCTATCCTGATAATTTTGTAGAACTAGCCTGATGGCTATAGCTGGCAAACTGGAATTTGCACTCTCACCTTAAGAATATGATATCTGTAGACTGGTAAATTGGAACTGGTATTCTCCAAAAGAAATGTGATACCAATACCCTGCTGCTTTCCAACAGAAATATGGTCTCCACAGCTGGTAAACTCCAAATGACACTCTTGAACAGGTCGTTTGAAAGATGAGGATAAAATGTGTACAACATATTTTTCTTATTATTTTTATGTGTATTGAGAGAGAGAATAAAAGGAGAAAAAGAGAGAAAGAGAGAGAATAATTCCAGAAATAAAATTCAATAGAATGACAAATGTTTCTCTTTAATGCTTTCTACTTTGTTTTTTTTCCCTCTTTTTGAAAGAAGGGGTTAAAAAATTAACATGATTTTTAAAATAGATTCAATGAAGTAATTTATAGCTAAAGACTGTGTTTGAATTTATTCTGAGTTTTTAGAGTGGGAGGGGAGGCAACTTTTACCCACATACTGATATACACTCCCAAGTGTCCACCATATTTCTCCTTCATGTTGATGGGTTTTGATGTGAAAGCACATTTTCTAAATTGGTAGTACCATAAACAACTAGTGTTGGGTTTTCTGTAGCCAGATAGAAAAACTCTGTGTAGTCTTGCTTCACTGGTTTTTCATAAAAGAAAACATTTCCTCTGCAGCTTGGAATTAAATAATATAATTATTGGAGTTGTTTTCCTTTTCTTTCCTCTAAAACCAAGAGATACATTTTTCTTTCTTCACTGAGACTGTTAGTGAACTATAAGATGATCAATTGGATCTTCAGACCAAGATATTTACAGCATGTAAGTATTTTGGTGGTGGTGGTAATGGTGAGGAAAGAGGTGTTCTCCATGTACACAATGTTTGATACTTTCTATTCTTTGCTATTTGAAAATCAAAATCCATTTAAGTGTTTCTCAGATAATAAGAGTAAACTGTCATTTCCTCCCCAGGTTTTAGTGGGGGAAGTTATGGCTATATTTTTTTTTCTTTCCATCCTAAAAAAGGCATTTTGGATCTGTGCATTATTCACATATTATTGATTTATATGGTGTACTTTTCACAAACATCAAAGTATTTTTTACTGAAATTACATGCTGATAAACATGCAGCATATTTTATGCTAAATCAGGTTCACCTCAGTAGCAGTCAGCACAGTCATTAGACAATCAGAAGTTCAATTGGTTTTTCTTAGAGAAAAAAGATAGGATAATAAAAATGAAGAGACTCCATAAACTTCTGGTCATAAGTCAGTTTAGAGATACTCAATGAGTGTTGCAATAACTTCCAGTCTTTATTGGACTTTTAATCTATTTTTAGAAATATAGGAACTAATATCATAGGAAAGTGTAAACATTTAAAAATATTAAGGGTAAGACTAAATTTTTTTGATAGTCTTTGTAGGAACATATATTACTTAATGTATATACATGTATGTCAAGCAAATATACATAATCATATAAGCATACAGAGTTAGTGATCCATTTGCCAAATGCATTACAAATTCTTAATATGATAGATTTGCTCTGCCACCCAGCATCCTTCAGGAATGATCTTTTCTATCATATTTTTTTCCCTTGGTGAGCACAGGGAGCAAAAGCTAGTAATAATATTACAAAAACAAAGTATAATTCAGTAGGATAAACTCTTTGTCCAAATAAGTCATATTTAGCTGAGTAAATACACTTAGAAAAAATATATAATTACAATACAGTTCAAATTGCTCCCTAGTTGGAAATGTATGGTTAGAAAACAGTTCATCTGGGGAAAAAAAGGATCTGGAGATTTTAGTTCAGTAAAAAACTGATCTTTCAGATCATATATAGACTATAGTGAAGGATGCCTTGTACTGCTATTTTTTCCCTATTCACATAATGAAAAGCTAATCTTTCCCACCTTGAGCTACATTTAAAAAGGCAGTATCTAAGAACATGGTAGTAATAGTCCCATTGTCTTTTTAGATCAAACCGTATCAGGAATAATTATGTTCAAATTAGGACATTAAATTTTTGGAAACATTAATAAAAATGGAAAATGACCAGTATGGTCAGATCTTGAGATCATACCATATAAAGACTAGGGGAAGGAACTGGGAATGTTTAACCAGAAAAGAGAACTTTGAGGATGGGTAAAGAGGCATAATATAGACTCCAGAGAATGGGTGAGGAGGCACAAAATAGCTATATTCAAGTACTTAAAGAGTTATGTCATGGAACAGGAATCAGATTTATTCTTCTTGACTTCAGAAAACAGAATTAGGAGCAATTAGGAGACGTTTCAGAAAGTCTGAATTAGGTT
The DNA here is from genome assembly GCF_016432865.1 of Antechinus flavipes. Taxonomy (NCBI): domain Eukaryota; kingdom Metazoa; phylum Chordata; class Mammalia; order Dasyuromorphia; family Dasyuridae; genus Antechinus; species Antechinus flavipes. Next base: position 595,196,487 of record NC_067398.1, on the reverse strand, counting down.
TGTTGGAAGTAAAACTTCTTAATAATTTGAGCTATCCAATTGTATAATAGGCTTCCTTGAAAGGTAAGAAGTCTTCTCTTATCAGAAGTCTTCAAGCAAATTGGCTTGAAGCAAACATAGCTCAAAAGTATAAGAGATCATAGTGTTCAACCAATTCAACAACTCCTTAGGCTCAGAGTTGTTAATTATTTAGACCAAAATCACCTAGAAAGTTTAAGTCCTCAGAGAAAAGCTTCTTTGAGTACAACTGCCTTCCTAACCTCAAACATCCCCAGCTGAAATCTAATACCCTAATCTCAATTTCTCTGAAGCCTACAGCAAATACCTCAAACTGTGGCCATCTCTCCTTCTTCCTCTACAGTAGTAATAGTACTAGCAGTAGCAATAGCTAATATCTAAATAGCACATTAAGGTTTTCAAAGAGCTTTACAAATATTAATTCATTTTACCATCACAACAACCTTAAAAGGTAGGTACTATTATTATCCCGTTTTACAGATGAAGAAATAAAGGCAGATATAATTTGCTAAAGGTCACACAGTCAGTAAGTGTCTGAGACAAGATATGAACTCAGGCTTTCTTGAGTACAAGTTCAGAGCTCTGTTCAATGTGCTACCTAATTCCTCTGGAATTCTACTTGGAGCACATGATTATTACTGGAATTAAAAATAATAACAAATTACAACTAACATTTAGGTATCCCTTGATGATATTAAAAAAAATACTTCATGTAAGTTAGCTCATTTGGTCTTTATAACAGCTATCATTATTCCCATTTTACAGATAAGGGACTGAGTTGGATAAAGGGGAATTGATTCCCCTTAGTCACACAGTGAGTAACTGACTGAAGTTGGATTTCTATTCAGGTACAGATTAAATTACAAGATATTTTAGATCCCTTCCAAAGCAGAGATTCTGTAACTTGCCCCATATGGATTTATTTTACAGTCTTCTAGTTGAATCCAACATACAAAAATAGCCATACCACACCATAGAAGATAAGTACATAAGAAAGGTACAGATAACTCACTTTCAGATTATTCCTGCCATCTAGCAGCAGGATAAAAAACTACACAGGGTGAAGCAAGAAGAGGAGGAGAAGGAAGAGAAGGAGGTGGTAGAAATAAAGGAGAAAGTAAAATTTATATATCTGTATATCTATATATATGATAGAGATAGAGATAGATATAGATAGATAGATATAAAGATTTATATATAGATCCATACCTATACACACACACACACACACACACACACACACACACATATATATATATATATATAAACATAATGACTAAGATCAACTATGATGATTATTAATAATTAATGTTGGGTAAGTCTATTATATGTCAGGCATTTATTAAAAATTGGGGATACAAAAATAATAGACATGGTTCCTTTTCTCAAGGAATTTCTAATCTAGTTGGGAAGATAGGGTATGTGAATAAGAGGAAAACAGCAGTACAAGGCATCCTTCACTGTAGTTCTATATATGTATAATCCACAGGAGTAAATTGATTGAGCACAGATGATACAAGCTAGCCTCTATATGGGAGGAAGAATAATTTAAAAATATACCAATCATATTTCTTTTCAATGCTGCTGTGGTATACAAGTATCATGTGTTTCCTTAAGTTAATGTTGTCTAGCCATCTTTGGAGAGAGTCATTGGCAGGTTTGCTATTTAATGATGAATTTTTTAGCCAGAGAAACTCTCAAGGCAATCTATCATATTGTCAAGGGGGTAGAATCGGTGAAAGAGGGGCTCACACAACAATGAAATCTCAGATTCTTAAAGTAGACAGCCTGAGTACAATATTCTTCCTTAATCAGAGTGCAATAGATTTAGAACAAGAGGGAGATACACAAATCACATAGTTTTGTCCCTACATTTTATAAAGAAAGTGAGCATCAAAGAGATTGTGACTTGTAATAAGTGACATATGTAATAAATGACAAAAGAGGGCTTTATCCCTGTTTCTTTAACTCCAAAATCAGTGCATATATCATTCTATCGCACTGATTCTAGTAGTATAACAATGTATAAAAGTATTGGGTACCTGATGCAAAATTCAATATATCTAAAAAATTATGGATATTACATGACTTTAACAAGGCATTAGAAGAATGAAAGGCAAGAGGAAGAAAGGGCAATACATTGGAATCAAATAATTTGGCCAATTGCTTGTTATGAGCTTTTTCTAGGTTTCAATATTAGGCTTCAGAGGCCAAAGGAAATGTTAAATAACAATCTTCCCTTAAAAAAAAAAAAAAGCACAAAAACCCCCCAAGCCTAATGAATTTGTGTGCTCACACTAGTGTTGTCCTTCAAAGTGATTAGTTATCCAATTCTTACCAATATACTTGCTCCAGTAATACTGAAACTACTTAAAATTTCTCTGAAACTTCTTTTTAGGACCTACAGTACTCACTACTTGCATACCATGTCATATTTTAGGTATTTAATAAAGAATCACATGAATTATTGTTACATGAATTCTCTTTGACTCTAAACTACTCAAGGAAATTAGCCTCATGACTTAGTAGTTATCCTTTGTTTTTGACTCCCAAATAATATTATATAACATTTGCCAGACTTAACTCCAAATATTATTTTGAGGATGGATTTAATTTTGAAAAGAGTGAAAAGTAAAGATTTTTCCCTTCTGAGAATATTCAAAAGAATGAGATGTCAGTTCGAAAGGTAATTCCAAAGAAGTTCTAAAAATGTTTTGAGTAATAATAGCATTTGGGAGATAAGTACATGGCTTCCCAAAGTGACTACTCTGAAAGGGATAACACATTTGGATCCTTTAATTCTGGTATGTCTGTTTGAAAATCAGCTTAGTTACCTAAGAGTTATAACTCTCACATGTACTATGAGAGTTCACATACAATGAAAGCAGGCATGCTATTAAAATGATTGTTTTTTGAACTTAATTGTCCTTTCTTCTAAAGAACAGGAGACATTCTCTTTTTCCCCATTTTTTTTTTTCCTTTTTGCAAGGAGTGCAATCATTCTTTAACTACCACATTCCCACAAGGAGAAAAAGAATGAAATATATTCAGTTCTGAATTAAAGTGTTTCAGGAATCAGTAGATTAAGCAAGAAAAACAACTGAAAAACTTTAGGTCAAATGTTGGGGGCCTCTTGTTAGAGCTGATTTCTCATTGGGCTTCCTTTGAAGTCAATAGAACTTCAAGCTGGATCACTTCCATGGGACGAAGAGCAAGATGAGAACTTGTTCTTATCACATCGGTCTACAAAAGAGCTCTCAAGTGGCAGACCACAGCATGAACATCTGGAAGAGTCAAATATTTACAAATTGCTCAAATGTTAAATAAGTGCTTATGATGTGGATGTCTTAAAAAACAAATTAGCTGGATAAAAACAGGCCAGTGTCCTTGTTGGAGATACTGAGTATAATTAAATTGAATTACCTTATTTAAAATATAATTAACTGAATTGCCATACTCTGAAAAATGTTCTTACAAGTTCACAGAAAAGAAATCCTGAAGAAACTATGGTGATTGTCAATGATGGCACAAGTTTTTTTTAAGCTTATATTTGATACAAAACTAAAGGCACTAAATGAAAAAACACTTTTGAATGGTAAATATGAAAATGTAACAATATAAGTAACAATGACAACTGAATTTTGGAAATGTCAGGCAATAAATCCTAAAATCACATAAAAAATTTAAGGATGATCCTTAAACCTCTCTATTAATTTAATTTCAGCTACTCTAAAAGTCTATAATAAGTAAAAGTAGAAACTACGACAATCTTGAAAATAAAATTTATTTTAAAAAAAGTATTGCTATTTCATACTGTTTAGTCTTTCCAGTTAAGTCTTTCCACAAGACAGGAATATAGGTAGTAAAGCAAATGAAAATAGCATTCTTTTTTTTTATTTCATTGGGGAAAATATATATATATATATATATATATATTTGGCAAGGTTGGTCTAATGAAATAACTTAAGGGAAACTGAAAAAAATTATATAGTCTATTGAATCGCTAAACTGAAGAGACTGTGAGATCTGAGCCTTAACAACGCATTCAAAGAGTTTAGAATGAAAGGAAACAGAGATATGGGATTAGAGTTAATGATAGTTTAGGATCCTCTAGGGTTGGATTTTTTAGGAGCAAGCACATTCCAGTGTTCTTAAAATCAGTACAAATCTTCCAATGGACAACAAAAGTTTACATTATCAACAACTAAACCCCAAAATAGAGGAGTATGAGATTCAGAATAAAATCAGAAATGGCTGTGGGACAAGTGTTAAGTAGGAATTATATTTAGAGAGCAGATGACATTATTCTTAGAGACAAACAACACGTGAGAAGAGCAAACCAGAAATCATCTATTCTTCCAGGGACTATTATTGTTTTATTCAACATTTTCACCCACAAAAGTGCTTTCCTGACAGGTCTTCTCAACTCATCTCATCAAGCTGAGTTTATTCCAAGAATATACTGGGTAAAAGAAGAATAGATTATAAAACCATTAGCATCTTCTGGGAGTAGGTATTCAGGAAAAGCATAATTCTAGTATTAAACTGGAAACTTTATTCATCCTTTATTATACTACTATTTCCTCAACTCTGACCTTGACCAGCTTAGGCCATTTGCCTGGTTCCTACTCCTCACACATAGACACAAATTAATTGTGTTCTCATTTTTGGGATCCTTTTGTCTTACTGACCCCCAAATAAGGCATGTTTTATTCACATAATCACAAAACTCATACAATAGACCAGTTAAGAAAGTCCAGATACTAGCACAGGGATTCTTAATCTTTATTATATCAAGGATCTTTTGTTAGAATAATACAATGCTGATTACATTAATAATTGAAAGAGATACTAAATATCAATTAGAGGTTAGTGAGAATAGAAATTGTTTTCATATCCAAGTTCCTAGGCCCTCTTCCTAAAACCTGCAAACAAACTCTTTGGAAACTTGTGTACCTCACGATGAAGATCACTGCATTATGGGAATTCCCTGGTTTCACTGGTGCTGTATGAGCACCTAAATGATGAATTTGATGAGAGTTTGTGCTCTGCATAGAATACCAGTTTTTAATGACATAAACATCTGTCATAAGCAATTTTGTCAAAAATTATAAATAAATAAATCATTATTATAAGTCAAAAATAAGAAAAAAACTCAATTGGGGAATCTGTCGATAAAAGGTACTGTTTTAATCTATGTGGGAAGAGCTTTGCTCAGGACAGTCATACATAGAAAGGCAGATGAGGACATGGAGATGAGCAGGGCCTAAGAAAATAAGAGGGAGAATATACAAAAAGAGATATACGCATAGGAAGAAAAGCAATCTCTAGAGTCCCAATGGTTGTTTTTCATGGAGTGTTTTGAAACTCCTCCTGAGAAAAGAGAGAGAGAAGAAGAAATGGAGGAGAGAAAAAGTAAGAGTAAGGCAAAATGTTAAAGTCAATATAAGCAATTTTAATGATATATAATTCCCCCATGAGTATCAGACTTGATAAGAACCTAGTTCAGCTATTAATTATTCTCCCTCTTCTATAATCTTGTGTCACTTTACTTTTCCTTCTTTCAATAATGACAGTTGTCTTTGCTGATTGTTATTGACATGAATTTGTCAAGGGTATGTGACTTCATTTACTTGTGACAAAGATACCTACCCTTGGGCATTCTTTCCTACTAACTAGGAAGTTGAGGTGAGCTGTGGAAAATCACCTCCCTGGTTATCCCTCTCTGACTCTTACCTAGGCATGGCATTTTCATGCAAGTCTGTTCTCAGATTTACTCTGTGACCTGGCCTTTAAATAGAACAGGGCATTACAGTGAACTATAAGACACCTAGAGGAATATGAGCAATATACATGAGTTTCTGATTGACTTTTTTTCAGAAGTTCAACATCCAGAAGCCAATGTATCAATGAGAAACAACGGAGGAAAAATTTATCTGATAAAAGCTGAACTATTACAAAGTTCTTGATTCTTTATACTCCCTATTATCCTATACAATCCACTCTGAACTTTAAAAAGATGTGCTGAAAATGCCATTAGCAATACTAGTCAGTACCAGTTTGACTTACCTACCTTCTTCCCCAAACCAAGTATAGCATGAATCTAAGAAGTTCATCTTTTGATAGCTACAAGTTTGGGTAAAGCCCTTCTTACCTCATCTGGAACTAATAACTTCCTCATGGTCACCTGCACCTTGGCACCTCAGGGAATTTCCATTATGATAGAGAAAAGAGCTTGAATTACTGAAACTTCAGTATATTAAGTTGTAGATCCTGAAAAAGAGAGATGATTCTATAGTGATCTTTTATGCACAACAACAAATTTTTGTAAGATCAGATAAAAGCAGAAAGAAGTCATGCACCAAAAGCTTAGAATTTATGGAAAAACAAGCTGGAAGAGGCATAGAAGAAGAGGGATACATATTTATGATATCTAGTACATTGCAGCTGGAAAGACAAAACCAAAGTGGACAGTAGGGGTAAAGCTGACTAGAAGAGAAGGGCTTTTTCTATTTTTCTTTCCTGCTCTCTAAGGAGTTTGCTGTCTCTAAGGACTGGCCTTCCCTCTCTTTCTTCCTCCCTCCCTCCCTACTTTCTTTTCTCCCTCCCTCCCTTCCCCCCTTTCCTTCTTCCTTCCTTCCTTCTTTTCTTCCTTATCTCTCTTTTTGTAGCTTTAGAGCAGAATGTTAGTGAAGGCTTTAAAAATTGGCTCCCTCCCAAAGACACACTTTTTAGGTTTAATCTTCATTTTCATTATCAACATTTTTTCCCCATCACTTTCTAAAGTCTAGAAAATCAACAAAATAATAGTCATGATTCGTACTTTTTTTTTATTTCTGAGATGTAAATGCTCACATTAAAAATTATATACCAGCTTGAAAATGTGTTTTCAAAGAGCTCTAATATACCGTTTGGCTGAAGCAAGAAATCAGCAAGAATGTATAACATGTATATTGCCTGCCAGGCACTGTACTAAACTTTGGGTATCTCCCTACCTCTTCCTTCTGCCTTCCCCCATCTCTCCCTCCTCTAACTCTTTTATTCTTACTCTTTTTCTCCTCTAATTCTTCTTCTCTCTCTCTTTTTTCACCAGGAGTTTTAAAACACTCCATGAAAAACAACTATTGGGATTTTGAAGATTGCTTTCTCTTCCTGTGCTTATATCTCTTTTTTTGTATTCTCCCTCCCATTTTCTTAGTCCTGTTGATCTCCGTCCCTCTGCCTGCCTTTCTATGTGTGACTGACCTGAGCAGAGTTCTTCCCACCATAGATTAAAACAGTTCCTTTTATTAATAGGTTCCCCAATTGAGTTATTTTCTTATTTTTGACTTACAATAATGATTTACATATTTGTCTTTAAGCCAACATTTTTTCCAAATTAATCAACATATAGTTTAATGTAGAAAATAGATACATGCATTCCAAGAGCTGAGAAAATATATTTCTTTCTCTCCTCCCTTTAGCTAAGGGGCTAAAGGTGAGGAATACTTCATAAATTATCAGAAGTGATAGATATATAGTTTTTGCTGAGCTGATTTTTTTCTCTCTTGTTTTAAATCTCTGTTACAAAGGATGGCTGCAGGGGGCAAGAAAAAGGATTTTTTTTAAATTGAAGGCAATACAAAAACAAAAGATAGAGATAAAAAATTAGATTAAAGGTGCAGCTAGATGGCATAATGGATAGAGCACCAAGCCTGAAGTCAGGAGGAACTGAGTTCAAATTCAGCCTCAGAAAAAAATTTTTTAAAATAACTTTTTATTGACAGAACCTATGCCAGGGTAATTTTTTACAGCATTATCCCTTGCACTCACTTCTGTTCTGATTTTTCCCCTCCCTCCCTCCCCCCCTCCCCCAGATGGCAAGCAGTCCTTTACATGTTAAATAGGTTACAGTATATCCTAGATACAATATATGTGTGCAGAACCCAACAGTTCTCTTGCACAGGGAGAATTGGATTCAGAAGGTATAAATAACCTGGGAAGAAAAACAAAAATGCAAGCAGTTTATATTCATTTCCCAGTGTTCTTTCTTTGGGTGTAGCTGCTTCTGTCCATCCTTGATCAATTGAAACTGAATTAGCTCTCTTTATTGAAGAGATCCACTTTCATCAGAATACATCCTCAAACAGTATCATTGTTGAGGTATATAATGATCTCCTGGTTCTGCTCATTTCACTTAGCATCAGTTCATGTAAGTCTCGCCAGTCCTCTCTGTATTCATCCTGCTGGTCATTTCTTACAGAACAATAATATTCCATAATATTTGGTATTGTCTCTATATATTTTGGAAATGAGGCCTTTATCAGAACCTTTGAATGTAAAAATGTTTTTCCCAGTTGTTTCCCTTCTAATCTTGTCTGCATTAGTTTTGTTTGTACAAAAACTTTTCAATTTGATATAATCAAAATTTTCTATTTTGTGGGCAAAAGTGATCTCTAGTTCTTCTTTGGTCATAAATTCCTCCCTCTTCCACAGGTCTGTGAGGTAAACTATCCTATGCTCTTCCAATTTATTTATAATCTCATTCTTTATGCCTAGGTCATGAACCATTTTGACCTTATCTTGGTGTACGGTGTTAAGTGTGGGTCAATGCCTAGTTTCTGCCATACTAATTTCCAATTTTCCCAGCAATTTTTGCCAAATAATGCGTTCTTATCCCAAAACTGGGGTCTTTGGGTTTGTCAAACACTAGATTATTAAAGTTATTGGCTGTCTTGTCCTTTGAACCTAACCTATTCCATTGATCAACTAGTCTATTTTTTAGCCAATACCAGATGGTTTTAGTAACTGCTGCTTTATAATTTTAGATCTGGTACAGGTAGGCTACTTTCATTTGATTTTTTTTTCATTAATTCCCTTGAAATTCTTGACCTTTTGTTTTTCCATATGAACTTTGTTGTTATTTTTTCTAGGTCATCAAAATAGTTTTTTGGGAGTCTGATTGGTATAGCGCTAAATAGATTAGTTTAGGTAGTATTGTCATCTTTATTATATTTGCTTGCCCAAGCCAAGAGCATTTAATATTTTTCCAGTTGGTTAGATCAGACTTAATTTGTGTGGAAAGTATTTTGTAGTTTTGCTCATAAAATTTCTGATTTCCCCTTGGCAGATAGATTCCTAAATATTTTATACAATCAGTAGTTAATTTAAATGGAATTTCTCTTTGTAACTCTAACTGTTGGGTTTTGTTAGTGATATATAAGAATGATGATGACTTATATAGGTTTATTTTGTATCCTGCAACTTTGCTAAAGGTGTGGATTGTTTCTAATAACTTTTTAGTCAAATCTCTGCGCTTCTCTAAGTATATCATCTTATCATCAGCAAAGAGTGATAATTTGGTTTCCTCATTGCCTATTCTTATTCCTTTAATCTCTTTCTCAACTCTTATTGCCAAAGCTAGCATTTCTAATATAATATTAAATAGTAACGGTGATAGTGGGCAACCTTGTTTCACTCCTGATCTTATTGGGAATGGTTGCAATTTGTTCCCGTTACATATGATGCTTACTGCTGGTTTTAAATAGATGCTACTGATTATTTTAAGGAAAAGTCCATTTATTCCTATACTCTCAAGAGTTTTTAATAGGAATGGATGTTGGATTTTATCAAATGCTTTTTCTGCATCTATTGAGATGATCATATGGTTTTTGTTAATTTGATTATTAATATGGCCAATTATACTGATAGTTCTCCTAATATTGAACCAGCCCTGCATTCCTGATATAAATCCTACTTGATCGTGGTATATTATCCTGGGGATGATTTTCTGTAGTCTTTTTGCTAATATCTTATTTAAGATTTTAGCATCAATATTCATTAGGGGGATTGGTGTATACTTTTCTTTCTCTGTTTTCAACCTACCTGGTTTAGGTATCAGTACCATGTCTGTGTCATAAAAGGAATATGGAAGGACTCCTTCATTCCCTCTTTTGTCAAATAGTTTATAAAGCATTGGGGCTAAGTGTTCTTTGAATGTTTGGTAGAATTCACATGTAAATCCATCTGGTCCCAGGGATTTTTTTTTAGGGAGTTGATTAATAGCTTGTTCTATTTCTTTTTCTGAAATGGGACTGTTTAAGCAATTTACTTCCTCCTCTGATAATCTGGGAAGCCTATATTTTTGGAGGTAGTCATCCATTTCGCTTAGGTTATCAAATTTATTGGCATAAAGTTGGGCAAAGTAACCTCTTATTATTTCTTTAATTTCCTCTTCATTGGTGGAAAGTTCTCCCTTTTCATTTTTAAGACTACTAATTTGATTTCCTTCTCTCCTTTTTCTAATCAGATTTACCAAAAGTTTATCAATTTTATTGGTTTTTTCATAAAACCAACTCTTAGTTTTATTTATTAGTTCAATAGTTTTTTTCCTTTCTATATTATTAATTTCAGAATTTCAAGTTTAGTAATTGATTGGGGGCAGCCTCAATCTAACACATTATGTGACTCTTGGCTAATCACTTAATCCCAATTGTCTGGTTAAAAAATAAGATTAAATAATTTCTTATCTAAATATAATACATATTCCTTTTTAAAAAGAAACTTATCAGATCATGAATTCCTAAGTACAATCTGCCAGGATCAACTATAATATTGGATGGAGCAATATGGTATGGTAAGAAGAAAAAAAGCATTGGCTCTAGTCAGATACTATAGGTTCAAATCCCACCTTTTATATTTTAGGATCTGTATAAGTTTGGACAAGTAACAAAGTCTCCTGAGTCTCATTATCCTCATTTTAAAATAGATTTGAACTAGGTGATTTCCCAAGTTTTAACAGAATTACATTAATTTGGGCACTCACCTGGCATATATTACAAATCTTCTGTGTCTCAGTAGATGGTATGTTTCTGTCCCTTTACATACCACCAAAAAACACATCATCACAAGGTGACCAATCTTCTGATAATTTATTTCCATTTAGTCTATTTCCAGGTCTTTCCATCTTGGTACAGACAAACAAATTAAAAAAAAATGTTCCCTGGCAAGATCCTGGAGAACTAAGAGTCACTGTTGTGCCACCATGAGACAATATCCTGTTAGAACTTTAATAGGGATCAATATACTGTGATCAATGTTTTAAAAGAAAGGATCCTGTTTAAAGAGATTCCTGGAATGAGTACAAGCAAATTACCTGGTCATAGAATTAGATTTATTTAAACAACTATTTGATAAGTGCTTACTGTGTACAATGTATGCTATGGAAAGAGGTTGGATTAAAAAAAAAAAACAGTAACTACAATGGATAAAGATTTGTAAAATAGCACCTTGAGAAGAGAAAGTTGAAAAATGATCTCAGAACACATATAAGGAGGTTAATGACTAGCTATTTTTCTTTTCCCCTGACAAAAAACTAATGATCTTAAAATTGAAATAGATGAGATTCAGATCAGGCATAAAGGAGAAGTTTTTGCTAAGGTCATAAAATAGAGGTATCTTCTCTAAAATTCGGTTATAAGTCACATAATTTTCTAACTAAAAGGGTTCTTAGAGATTCCCCAAATGCCTTGATTTTTTAGATAAATAAAAGCACAGAGAAATTAATGTAAAAAGCCACACAGCTATTAAATGGCTAAACCAGGAAAAAATTCACCCCCTCCCTTTTGAGCTTCTCTTTCCACTGCTTCATTCCTTCCCTCTTGTTCTTAATGGATACTATTGATAACTCTTGACCTTGGATAGAGTTTGCTGTTCAGCCTGAATACAAGAAGCTAGATAGGTATTTGGGGGCAGCATTTTTTATTTTTCTACATTTGAACTCTTTCTTATTGTAATAAAGGACAGGAATTAGATCTGTGATTTAATTGATAAAGGAAAAGGGAGTTTAAAACTCCCATTAGCAAAACAGATTGACACTTTTTCTTCAGTTTACAGCCTTAGGATTGCATAGAATTTTGGGGGACAACTTTAAAGTGACTTGCCTAAGGTTACACAGACAACTTATTTAAGAGGAAGCATTCGAACCTAAGCCTTCTTTCCAGGCTAGCTTTCTATTCAATACACCATAACTCTTTCTACTGTTAACTGAAAGTATTATAGGAGAGATAAAAGGATTATCATACCAATTTACTATTTCAAGAAAACTGGCACTCCAAAAAGAATTTGGTACAAATTGTGTCTCAATTTTGCCATCTGAAAAGTACTATGGTTTAGTGAGCTAAGAAAATGGTTCTTGATTTGAGCATTGGATGTTGCAAAGTTCCATGTGAGCCTGGTCAGATTACTTATTTATAAAACAGAAATAAGACCAGCTTAGTGCATGGGGGTGGGGCATTCCAAAGTACATATCATGGGAATACCAATGAGATACTTTGTTTTGTTGTTATCAGGATGTTAATCAGTTAAATGAAAAAAAATCATAATATTTTATTTTATTATTTATTTATTTATTTTTTTAAATAACTTTTTATTGATAGAACCCATGCCAGGATAATTTTTTACAGCATTATCCCTTGCATTCACTTCTGTTCCAATTTTTCCCCTCCCTCCCTCCACTCCCTCCCCTAGATGGCAAGCAGTCCTAAAATTGTAATATTTTAAACTGGTAGGTCAATTAATAAGTTAAAAAGTCAATTGGCATCTATTCTAATGACAAACTTAAAAATTTCTAAATGCTTACCCTAAATTGAAAAAGATCCCAAATTTATCTGAAAGCTTAAGGTAGAATAAATTAATTATGAAAATAATGTTACAATAATGTGTTACTGCAATAATATTGTTGTTATAATTGTAAGGCAAAGAATATTACAGTCTTCAAAGAACTGAAGTTGAGGATCATCTTGAGGTGAAAGGAAAGGTGCATGATGAACAGAAGCAGGCTATAACACATTACAAATGAGGAATTTCACAGAATTGGTATAAAGCAGTAATGTCAAACTAAAAGAAAACAAGGGCAACTAAATCATATATAAAGATATGTGCCAATCATATATTGATATAGAAAACCATATATTAAGGAAATCTGTATTTTAATTTATTTTGTGAAGTATTTCCCAATTACATTTTAATCTGATTCAGGCTACACTTGGAAGTGTTATGAGTCACATATGATGAACCAGTCACCTGTTTGACATCTCAGGCATAAAAGATGTAATCAAAAAAAATTGTAACTTGAAAAGAAGATGCACTGATCATGTGTCAAGAATAAGGGACAATTGATGAATAGCTCTTGTTCTTTATTGATGTTCATGAGTTTGAAGAAACTCTCTCCTCCCCCAGCATATTGGGTGGACATATTATATATGAATTTATAAGAAGACATGGAAGAAAGTAATAAAAAAAGGCTAAAAATCTAATATTAAAAGGAATATCCACATTGATGAAAAAACAGAACTTTGGGGTATAATAATATAGCACCTGTATTATCTTTCATAGATTGTCTATCATAAACAAAACAGAGGAGCATGGATTATGAGTTTAAAGGTTTCTCAGAAGTCAACTTGTACAACTCCTCATTTTACAAATAAAGAATATGAGACCTAGAAAAGTTAAATTTACAAGCCCCAGGTAACATAAACAATAAATTGTAATACTCATATTGAAATCCTGGTCTCCATTTCAAATCTAATGCTTTTTTCATTGAGACTTCCCTGACCTTTATTCAATGTGAGTAAATGCAAGGGTGATGTTTTTAAAAAGTAGTATCCCTTCTTTGAAACTTCTGGGAATGTTGTGCCTCTGGCATTTTCATATTTCACTTTGTATTGTATTTAATTTTGTCCATGTCACCCAAAGAACTATAAAACCGTGCATACCTTTGACCCAGCAGTGCCATTACTGGGTCTGTATCCCAAGGAAATCATAAAGGAGGGAAAAGGACCGGCACATGTAAAAATATTTGTAGCAGTTCTTTTTGTGGTAGCAAAAAATAGGAAAAATAATGGATGCCCATCTATTGGGGAATAGCTGAATAAGCTGTGGTACATGAAGATAACAGAATATTATTGTTCTATAAAAAAGGATGAACAAATTGATTATAGAAAGGCCTGCAAAGACTTACATGAATTGATGCTGAGTGAAAAAAGCAAAACCAGTAATATATTATACACGATAACAGCAAGAATGTGAGATGATCAACTATGAAAGACTTTGTTCTTCTCAATCCAAAGTTGCAATGTCTGGACTAGCTCTCTGGAGGATCTCTGGACAAGCCTTGGTCTTAGGTGGAAAAGTGATGAAGGCAGAAGATCCACCACAAGGATGGTCAAGGATGGAGTCTGGAGTCTTCTCTGTGTCTGAGTCTCTGAGTCTGAGATCTAGCTCGAGCACATTTACTCATGTCTCCAATCCTCTCAGCCCTTAAATACCTTAGTACAATTACATCACTACAACACACTGAGCATGTGCCAACTGTAGAACCATTATACCATATCACTCTAAGCGTATTAGAGCTAGAAAACCATAATCTCATCAATCACACTGAGTAAATACCCTGTTGTAAGTATCTTTGCTTCAAGTAGAACACAGGTGGTCATACCTTTCTTGACTTCTCAGGAAAAGGTGTGAACACCAAGGGAAATGGGGAGCCAAACCAGGTATTGTCATCAGATTTTCTCTGGGCTAAAGGGTCTTATACCTTACCCAGAGTTCCCCCACTAACTGCGGCCCTCTACACAATGCAATCTCAATAAACTTTGTATAGAAAATGCCATCTGCATCCAGAAAAAGAACTAGGGAGACTGAATGTAAATCAACACATGCTATGTTTACTTCTTTTTAATTTCTCCCATGGTTTTTCCCTTTTGTTCTACTTTTTCTCTCCCAACATGAATCATAAGGCAATGTATATTTAAAATAAACTTACTAGCACAACAACAAAAATAGTTTTGTACATGTCTTATTCTCCCCTACTAGATTCTTTGCTGTTAGACATCAAGGACCATATGGTATTCATCTTAATATTATCTACTGGTTGGTTCATAGTATATGGAGTTGAATGTAAGAGCTACTCAATAAAAGCTGGTAAACTAAGTCCAGGTTAGAGCTAGAAAGGAATCATTTTACAGAGGAAACTAAATTGAATTTAATAAATGAATAAAACACCTAATATAGTAGTTAATAAATTTTTGTTAATTAACAAGCCTTTTGAGAAAGCCATTGTTAAATAGTAGAAAGAATACTGGCTTTAGAATGGGAATATATGCTTTAATTCCCCTCACATTTTCAATTTATCTCATGATGACAAATTGCAGTCTTTCTGGGATTGTTCCCTTCTGTATAAAATATGGGATTTGGACTAGATGGCTTCTGAAGTCCTTTCTAGATGCATGATTCTAAAAGTCAATTTTTTTTTCATGTAGACAATATAGAAGAATATGACCTAGTGAACATTTAATTATAAAAGAAAAATGTATATCTATTAATATATAATTATGCATATATGTAAGCACATTTGTATATAAAATTTTATATGTAGAATATACATTTCTTTGAAGGAAAGAGCTTACTTTTTTTTTTTTTTATCATTTGCTTTTAATGGAGTGGATGGCCTGAAGTAGGTACTTAATGAATGGTCACTGGCTGATAGACTTTAAAATCTCCAATGGGGGAAAACGGAAACAAGTCCATTCACCAAGTCAGTTCCACAAACATTTATGCCTACATGTACCAAGAAAAAAACAAAACAAAACAAAACAAAACCAATCCTTCTACTCAAAAGAACTTAGGTGAAAAGACTAAGTGGGAAAAAAAAAATTAACATAGAGATCCTTGAATAGAAAGAATGAATCTTTAAGTCTTTTCTTTTCTTTTTAAGGTTAAAGTAGACTCTTCTTCATTCGCTAAATTTAAACTGTATTGTAGTTCCCAACCCTTTCTTAGAGTCTCATGAGCAGTCTAAAGAAATGAAAGCACAGATGTAAACCCTAAGGAGTTGTCCAATATAAAGCCTTACAAGGGAGATGAAACACTGCTTCTGGGAATTTCGGAACAAATAAATGAACTAATTTGTAGTCAGCTCCCCTGTACGAGACTGGCAATTGAGAGTTGGTAAGCGATTGCCCCCAGGATACAGCGCCTCATAGAGTCTGACTTGAGAGAGAAATGAAGTGTGTCCTGCGGGTACTAAGGCAGCGATCAATGTTGCTGCTTTTCTGTCTTGTAGTTTTCTAAACCTTGGGATCAGGGGTCCAGAAGAATTCCGAAAGGGACTCAGATCATCATGCTTTAGGACCTCAGGGAAAACAGAGTTTTTCAGGCTTTAGGACCCGGGGGATTCCGGGAAGGGAAGAAAAAAAAAAAAAAAAACCCAACCCTGAGATGCTGTGGAATACAGCACCACCTACTTATTGAAGCATCAATCCCCTGCCACAAACTCATTGCATCTCTATTCGAAATCTCACTCACCCTATTTCCCATTACTACGTATTAGGGCTATTTCTCCGCCTAATTTAAAGACAGAGAGGGGAAAAAAATCTGTTCCCCAATATAGTGACAGTCAAAGAGAAGGTAGAGGGGAAAGAAGACTTGGACGGGGGAGAGGAGGGTAGGAACCACGCAGAGATACAACCCCTTCTTAGGTTTCGTGGTGGGGGGCTTTGGCTAGGACGTAGCGGCAGTGGCTGGGGACGCAGCCGCACATGCCCCGCCGCTTCATTCCCTTCTGAGAACCCTAGTTCACGCTGAGAAGAGCTATAAGTCTGCTCGCCAGTTGGAGAGAAAGGACTGACTTAGCGACTCTAAGTGCCTAGTCTGCGGGGCTCTTCCAGCGCACGGGCGTTTAGCAAACTTTTTTTTTTTTTTTTTTTTCTTCTTCCTCCAGCCCACGTGTTTTTGAGCAGGCTGCCTTGCCTGACACCGGGATGCAGCATTATGCCTGAGAGCCCTCGTGCTGCTGGGTCCGCTGTAAAGGTAAGTTGTTCTCTACCGGAATGCTTTAGTTCCCTCCCTTCTTGGGTACCCCAGCTTTGAACTTAAAATGGGTCCAGGATGGAAGATATTGAATAGAAATGTAGGCGCTCCTCATTGCCTATATCTACCCCCCCTCTCCCTCCAATGCCCAGGGGAGCGTTTCTTTTTCTACTCCTTCCTAGGATGTCTGCTCCTCAGAGATTTCCAATAATTGATTCCCTTGATTGCAATCATCTCATTGAAGTTGCTGCGCGCTCTGATTTAAGGCAGCAACTAGGGCTTAGTTGGGTCTAACTAGAACTGTTCCTTAACTTAGTAAACTCTCATACTCAGAGTGTTTCATTTCAATAATAAGACGAAATTGATAAGCCTTATAGGGTGCTCCCCCTTTTTAAAGAGAATGGTTGGTTGATTCAAATGTACAGACGCCTCTCTGTCTCCCCGTCTTACCTCCCACCCCTTTGCTCTTCTTTCCTTGCCAAAACCCACCCTTTCTTGCCTCCTCATCTCGCAGATTTCCAGGACGGAGATGCTGCTGGACTTAAAGGCTTGTGACTCCGCTCTGTATTAGCGCCTGCCGGACTCTTGAAACCCCTTCCCACGGGCTACCAACAATTCACTGTCTCTACCCCAGCCTCGCCAACTGTGCCGGGCTTCGCTAATGACCCCTCCTGTTCTCGGACTTTGAGAAGAGTGTCTTCCCTCCAGTTCAACCGTCCAGATGCAGTTTCGCCTTTTCTCTTTTGCCCTGATCATCCTGAACTGTATGGATTACGGTCACTGCCAAGCCAACCGCTGGAGACGCAGTAAGCGAGGTTAGTATTACTTAGAGGAGGGGTGAGTTGTGAGGGACGTTTGGAGGCAGAGGAACGGGCGCTCTGCTGGGAGATAATTATTTAATCCCACTACTCGGGCTTCTTGATCTTGAAATGGCCAACACTATGGCATTCTTCACTGGGGGTGGATTGCGCTGCGCTTTCCTATGTGGGCAAGGTGACGCAGCTACCCCTTTTCCCCAGCTTTTTATTATTGCAGCACCACTCTGGGAAAGAAAAGTGATACCATCTTCGTGCAGGTAGAATAAACGGATTTATACCTTTCCTTGAATTTAGCCACCCCTCCTTCTCCCCCCCCCCCCCATTGACATGTTATCTTTCCCAGTCTTGTAACGTGAGGCTTACTCCCCTACCTGGAGTTTCCCCCTTTGCCTGAAGACCTTGATAGGCTGCTTTCTGGGGCCGGGCCACTCCACCAGGTGTGCACCACGCAGGCATACAGAACGGTGGCAAACTGTCAGAGAGCACTCTTGGGGCTTGAGAAGTGAGATGAGAATATTCCATTTAAATCGAGGAAAGGAGGGACAGGTTAAAAGTCCCAGAAAGAAGTCCTACTCTGATTGGCCAGAGTAGGGGTCAAAGGCTTAGAATTCGAGTAGAGACCCGGTGTAACTTTGCAGGTTCAATAGTAACCCTTGGGGAAGCTCCCTAATTGCGCTCACAAATGAAGTATCATAACCAGAGTTGCCTGCTTTCTCTGTCATCTCCTCATCTTTCTATGCCAGAAAGCACTTCAGAGTTCGATTATAAAACGAACCTCACTAAGTTATCTTTTTTCACTAAGGTTTTCTAATTTCTCCTCTCCCAGCCCTTGTGCTTTATGCTTAATGCTCGTCACCAGGTGATGAGAGAATGGTCTTATTTGGATGCTGGGAAGAACAGCTGATTAATTTCGTGAAAAGCACCGGGGCGCTTTCTGCGCTGTTCTGGTGATTTCTTCAGGTGGTGCTGTGACTGCCGTTAATTCAGAAGCACTGGGGCCTGGGAAGGTGAGATGAAGTTATAGATCCCAGTGGGCTAGATAGTTTCCCCCATGGGAGGCAATGAAGATTGGATGGGAACCCCAAACATATTTTGCAGACTCCCGGAGAGAGCTAGCTGTCTTTGTCCAATAACTCAAACAGCACTTACACACAGGCAACATACATAGTGGGGCTGATGCTTTTGGGTTAATAGGTCTTTGATTTTCCCGGGATATAAACGTCTCACTCAACCTGTGATGTGATTTGTTTATAACTTACTTAGGTTTTAAGCTTCTTGTATCCAGATTTTGGAGAGGTCTTATCTCCTTTGGACTTTCTGAACCTTACTTGGGATGTCGTTAAGTAGTTCCTACCTACAGGCGATTGCTTAAGGCTTAATGGCCTTTTAGCTCTTGCGTGGAGTGATTATTTTTCAAATAATTCTCCAGTTTTATGTTTCTTACTCTACATATGGTCTCTTTAATAATAATTCCTTGTTAACTTGGCAAACTTTAATGTAGAATTTTAGAAAATGGTCTTGTCTTGGGGGAGGGAAGATATACATTTAGCTTGTAAGCACTCTCATCTCCTCTCTTACTCAAAAAAAAAAGTATTTCAAAGCACTGGAAAAGTAAAAATTTCAATATACTTCGAGACCTGTATCAGAGAGAGAACTGCTGGCCGTATGTAAGGCTTAAGGGAAGGTTATCATCATAAGAACTGGCATATTATCTTTGGGGACTATTATTTATAGTGATGTAACAAGTTTAGACAGCATCATTACAAAACTTATGACTTAAAATTGTTTTTCTCCAAATATTTTTCATTGAGTAAATTGTTTTGCTAATTAATATCTTTTGATAATTTCAAAGCAGCACCAAATAGTAAACCTACTACTTCATTGTATTTGACTAGTGAGAAACTGTAACATTACACTAGCAAGCTTTGGTATATTAGATTGAGTTCAGTGAAGTGAAATATATCATTACAGCACTCATGTGGACAAAAATGATACTGCACTTTACAAATAAGTTCATTTTCTGTAAATTTTTAAAGTTTTGATTTAGGTATCTGAAACAAAACATTATTTCTTGCTCCCTCCACACCATCTTAGTGTAGAATACAGTTTGGTGTGTCAGCTATCTAAGACATGCTTAAGTGATGGCATTTGGAAAAGCTGATCCAAAGTGTATGGTAGTAATTTTGCCAAACTACTCTTTAGTCTTCATGAAATTCAAATGTGCAGGGACTATTGCTTTCAAGCACATGCAAATTTTAGGATAGCATTATTTTTTTTTACCTCAACAATGATTTAGTTTTTGTATTTTCCCTAACAGATGGCTTTTTAAAATGCCAAGTTTTTTGGCTAAAATGACTGCAGTCTTAAAAGTGACCACACTATCTATGCCAACAAAGGATATACTGTGTCTTTAATTAAATGTGGAACTACTTAAAGTGCTGGCTAGACAGTGTAGGGTGATAGTAGTAATGTTTCTGCTTTACAAACGAAGCTTAAGGGTTGCATTGTGGGAGTATTGAAATGAATAGAGATTTAACTCAAGTTGTGTGAATTATCCCTCTTCAAAAACTTAAGCTGGTTTTAATTGATCTCATGTCCACTGATTGATCTTGGACCAATTGTTGTGTATAGTGAACAATTGGCTTTCCCAAAGGAGATTGATTTAAATTAGTTTCTTGGTGAGGATTTGAGGACTAGCCAAATAATGTCAGTGTTGACAGTTGACATACTAGAGTCTATTGTGGTATTGATGTTTCCTTTTTTTCCCCTTGTCTAGGGTGATGGTAGCTTAATATTTCCTCCAAAGCAGAAAAGTGATTCTTTCCTTAAAAAATTTCAGGAGAGCAAATATCACTTAATGTCTTAAATTTTTTAATGTTTTACTAAACACAGAGGCAGAAATGATATGAAAGTAGGAGAACAACTCACAGAATCATATCATAGAATTTTCCTCTGATTTAGATGCCCCCCCAACATATTCCATCTGCAAATAATCAAACCTTCACTGTGGGGTGCACTCAGAACTTCTCTGGCATTCTGTTTAGTCTGCTCTATGATCTCAGATGCTCCATAATATCATTTTCTTAATGAAATAAAATTCTTGGCAGAGATCAGATAATTTAGTCAGTTAAAATCAATTGCATCCAGTCTGGAATAGAAAAGCAAATCTATCATTTAACTCTGTGTTTAATTTTAAAATTTAGCTTAAGGATACATAACATAATGCCAGCCTTTCCTTTCTTTTTTGGAAAGATCTTTGTGCTCTAGGGAGGGTGGCAAAAACCCATAAGGAAAAAAAAAATATTTTGAGTGGGTCACTCTTTTTCTATTGAATTAACTTTAGAAGTTGCATAAAATTAATGATGGTCTTTAACTTCATTTGGTCATTAGTGATAAATGTAGCAGTTCATACTATTAATCAGCTATAGGCATAGGTGGATCTATGATTTCTCTGGCAAAGGAAATTCCCAAATGAGGAAATTCCCTTTGCCATTGTAGGTCAACAAGTTCAGCACCTTCTGTGTAACTTATAGTCTTACTTCTCTAATCACCTACATATAAATAACCACAATGAATGTCTGTTTATGTGTATGAAGAATAGGCTAACTTTGAGAAGCATATTGATAAATAGGGTTTTGTCTATACTGCAGCCACCTTCCCCCCTTTTTCCTCTCCCTCCTCCTCCCCTCTTTTTCTTGGCAGAATGATCATTTATTCTAGCTTCTATTATACACAATAGGGGTGATTTTTGTTTTGCTACTCATACCAAAGGTTTACTGGCATAGTAAATTGGATCATTTGATTTGTTTACTTTCAGGAATTACTATTAATCATATTTCAAGTTGAATAATTGAAAGGTCAGTAGATGAATTGTAGTATTATTAGGGTAGCCTCATATTTTCTGTGATTTATAAAGCACCACTCAATTTTGTAGCCCTTTGGCTTGTGCCTAGTAGTACTTTAAACAAAAGTTTACAATAACTTTAGTTTAGTTTTATAAGAAGGAAGGTTATGAAATGCATTATTCATATCTCTAGTGGTCTGATGGTGGAGTTAGTGGTATGACAAGTGTTTTCCTGCTATATCCTTTCCTACACCCTGCTGTTGCCCCACTACTCTATTCCCACTTGCATAACATATTTGGCTTTTCCAAGAAATTGAAGGGTTTATCACAAATTGCATTGTGGTTTTTCTGGCAACTGAGTCTGGAAAAAGGAAATATATCTGCCACAAACCTCCACCATATAGCAACATTAATTAAGTATTCAAAAATTTTTTAATTGAATGGAGAGATTTGGAGATACTTGTTTTTATGAATATTTGTGATAATGGTTTATTCCTCATGGTATTCTTTTAAGTTATGAGTGCACATGGAACTTATTAACCTAAGTTTAAGTGAAAAGACTTTGTATGCTTGCTTCAGAAAAGTTCATGTGATAACTTTTTCAGAGCAGACATGCTTTTTATGGACCACATTCTCTGCAGTTGTAAGTCACTGAGTATGTCTGGCAAATATTTCATCATTTCAGGAAGGTCAGAGAGTTGACACACTCAAAGCAACATCTTATTTGGCTACTGGATTTTGGAAGTAATTCAGGATAGGTAACCTTCTTAACTCAGAGTTGTGTTTAATTCAGACTTATTGGCCTTTGAAATCTGTCTGAAATACAGTATAGTAAATGAAGAAAGTCCATGGTTAGAGATGACATCTCTATGTGCAATTCTCTTGATTTTATTCAGTCTCATTATTACCCAGAGTTGATATATTGCCCAAACTATATGTTGGGCTTGTCTTTTCCTAGCTGATGACCTTTAGTTCATGGTGCTAGTCCTTAGTGTTTTTGTCTCTCTCTAGAAAGATAAATAGCCCAGAGACCATAATAATTAAATTACTTGTTACCAACATTTGCAAAGAGATGTGGTCAGCATTTGGGGCAAAAATGAAGCTATCATTTGTGGCTTTTAATTTCTCTTTATGATCCTCTTACTAATAATCAAGAACTGAATATTGGGGAGATTGTGTCAGTACATGCCCTCTTTATGGTTTTATTATGCTTCAACTACTCCCATATTGCTCCAGCTGGAACTAATTCTTATCACATCTGATCTTCTAGCACTTCATACTCTTTAGCATTCATACTCATTACATTCTCCCATGTGTTTCTGTGGATACATTGTAATCTTCTAATTGTAAGCTCCTTGAAGAGCTTATAAGTCAAATTTATCTTTATCTCTGAAGGCTCATGGCCCAGTTGAGTTACTTAACATGTTAAGACTACTTTAGTAAACTTCAGCATTCCTATTATACATGGAAGTTCCAGAAAATATGCCTTAAATATTTTTGGCTCCTCACATAAAAAAGGTAAATGAGAATTTTTTTTTTAAACTTCCAATCTAGTATTCTTTCTCTTTCCTTCTAGACTCTTGAAATCTAATTATGGACAATTGGGCATACAATATTTTCCACCATTTTTGTACAACTGATCTCTTACTATGATGCAGGGTTGAATTTAAGCTGGAAAAGATTACCCAGAATGCAAACTTTCCACCAGATGCTACCAGGCTGAAGGGACTTTGAGTTTGGTCCTAGCTACAGATCATGTGGCTATTGTCTCAGTCATTCTTGTTAAGTATTTAGATACTTACTGTAACAGAAGTCTGGTCACCAATTTACTCCTGTCTTTTTCTCTCCCCAAGTATGCTTTATGAAAATCATCTATCAGGGTGGGAAAAGGCTGCAGTAAATATCAATGAAAGGCCTCTTTATACTAACTGTTTTATATGTCATTGTATGAAGGACCTGGAATTTTTACTCTGTGGGAGCTAAAAATCTTGGTTATCTTTAATTTGGATTTTTAGTGTTTCCTGAGGTTCATTAACATGAAGAAACCTACCAGGAATTATTCAGGCAAGAGTATTTTGACTTGAGAAAATGTAGGAATGATGAGTTAAACAATAAGGCAATCAGTGGGAATACATTTTCTGGAAACAATGATAGGATTGATTTGTTAATTTGATCCACCTGAGTAAAAGGTGAACCATGAGTGGGAGGATGGGAGAATGGTCAGCATGTATTTGGCAGGTGTGGAAAATATCTGAGGCCAGTGAGATAAATCTCACCAAACTAGACAGCCCAGCATGGCTCTACTGTGGGTGTTTTAAAACTCTTCTCAAGGCATTGCTCCTCTATCAAGCAATATATGTGTGGAACATAATATAAAATAGATTCTAAAATGTTGGGGTTGCAAGGAATCTTTGAGATGATCCAACCTATGATACACTTTTAGATTAGCTTGTCATACTTGTACCCACATGTAAACTGTGGAGATGAGAAAATTACACTCCAGGGATAGCACCAGGCTTCACCAAGGTCACATAGAAAGTCAAGGGAAGAGCTGGTTCTAGAATCATGGGTTTGTTGATGTTCTTTCCATGACACCTATCCTGCTTCCAACAAGATGGTATTTTTCTTTCTTGGTTTAGCTTTTAGATGTTTGTATAGAATACTTGAAAAATAATGTGGCACAGTGAATAGAGAACTAGAATTAGGTATCAGGAATTACCTGGGTTCAGATTTTGCCTGTAATAAAGATATAAAATAGATAATCTAGATGGTATAGCGCTGGCCCTCAAGAAAGGAGGAGCTGAGTTCAGATCTGGTCCCTGATACTGAAACCTTACTTCTTTGCTGTGTTATTCTGGCAAGTTACTTAACCCCAATTACCTCATCAAAAACAAACAAAAAAAAGTTTTTGTAGAAGTAAGGATATAAAATCTGAACAAAGTGCAAAACAGTACAACTCTGAAGTCAGAGCCAAACAGCAACCTAAAACATGCTAAAATTAAACTGGACATATTATATTGTGCATTATTGGATTTCAACTTATATACATTAAGATTTTCTCATGAGATATTTGGGATTTTATATACTCTTTTCCTACCCCTCTATTCTCCTTCTTTTCCTCCCTCTCCTTCCATCTACTCTCTCTCTTTCTCTCTTTCCCTTTCTCTTTCTCTCTCTCCCTCTCTCTTCCTCCCTCTCCACCCCACCCTCCTTCCAAGATAACTCATACATGATTCAGGACAGTGAAGAAGGAATATTAATCATGATTTAAGTAGAGGTATAATAGAATCTGAATATATTAAACTACTTTATACTTAATAATGCCTCTCTCTGAGTATAATTGGCTTATATACCAAGTCATCCTGGGGAAACCATAAAATTAATACTTTAAGGCTTACTTCAAACTTGTTGATTAATCCTGTAGGCCTAGAGAAGTTTACGAATTCAGGGGAGCTAGCTGGCACAATGGAGAGCATTGAATCTGAAATTGGGAAAATTTGATTTCAAATCCTTCTGGACCCCAGGCAAGTGACCTTAGCCTCTACTTGCTTCAGTTCCTTCATCTGTCAAATGGAGATAATCACAGCATTTACCTCCTAGGATTTTTGTGAAGATAAAATGAGATAATTGGAGAGTCCTTTGGAAGCTTGAAAGTTATATGCCAGCTATGATTATTTATTCCCTAAAATTTCCACAAATATTCTTCTGATACTTGTAACAATTTGAAGAGGTACAATATTTGAGGTGTTTTCTGTAACTCTTGAATTA
Source organism: Antechinus flavipes (assembly GCF_016432865.1). Taxonomy (NCBI): domain Eukaryota; kingdom Metazoa; phylum Chordata; class Mammalia; order Dasyuromorphia; family Dasyuridae; genus Antechinus; species Antechinus flavipes. Next base: position 595,171,191 of record NC_067398.1, on the reverse strand, counting down.
CCAAAAAATTCTTTCAAGCAAGATTTTCTGTGGAACTTTTGCAATGATATGTTTTTTTTCCTAATTTAAGATTAATATAAATTTTTTTTTGCCTTTTTTTGCTGCATGTTTTATATATATATATATATATATATATATATATATATATATATATTTACATACCTGGGACCTCTATTATAATGAGTTAATGCATAAGTCTAGTGTTGTGAGAATGTGTGTGCTTGCATATGATTGCAAATGCAAGAGAATGTTACCAAATCACCACCAAATGTCCAGTGGCTTTTTGGAAAGTAGTCAAAATGTCACTTACTGTTTAATTTATAATGAAGGGAATTGCCCAGAAGCTTTTTTAGAACTTTAGGTGGGAAAATTCTGTTTGTGAATGTTGTGACTTTTAATGAAAACATATTTAATAGCACTTTGGATTTACAAAATAAATTGCTCAAGGCAACCCTATTTAGTAGAAATTTCAAGTATTCCAATTTGTAGGTGAGGAAATAGAGAATCAAGGGGGTTGGAATGAATGAAAAAAATTTTCAAGGCTTACTAAGTGCAAAACTCTGTGCTAAGTACTGAATATAGGAACACAAAAGTCATTCCATCATTTGGACTTGAGGCATTTTCTCTGGCTATTCCATATACCTGGAATGTTTTCCCTCTTCAGCTTTTACTACTGACCTGCCTAACTTCCTTAAACTATTAACTAAAATGCTGTCTTTTCAGGGAAGCCTTCCTCAACCCCCCTTAATTATAGTGCCTTCCCCTCTGTTAATTATTTCTTATTTGTACTTCATGTATCTTTGTCCATATTTGTTTACTTGCTATGTTTCTGATTAGATTAAATTCCTTGAGGGCGGGGACTGTCTTGTCTCTTTTTATATACCCAGGGTATAGCAAAGTGCCTGGAACATAATAGAAACTTAATAGAAATTCAGTGATTGATAGAGAGTTTGAAAACAAAAATGAAGACTAAGGGCAGACAATTCCTTCCCTCAAAGAATTTATATCCTAATAGGGAAAGACAACACAAAAAAGGGAATGGTGCCTGGGTGGGATATTTTGGTTTGGAAAATTACTGCATTTGTGTGTGTGTGTGTGTGTGTGTGTGTGTGTGTGTGTGTAGTCTAATTGAAGTAGATTGATATATCCTTTCCAGATGCAATGGCAGTATTAATTAGATTGTGGTTCTATAAGTGGAAAAGGAAGGTAAGGGCATGGTTTCTTGACCAGGAAGCAATGAAGCTATTGAGAAAATAACCCAAGGCAAACAATTAGCCTATGTGAGAATCAATCCTTGAACCCAATAGTCTTGGCTTCAAGTACCTGTTATATTTCTACTATATTATACTTCCCCACTAAGGTGATAAGGGAAGGGGGAAAAAAAAATGTGTCAAATTCTGTTCATTTGCACCCTTTTAGAAAACCTGTTTGGAGGAACAATAGGCAGCTTATTAAATTTTGTTTGGGGCTTGTCTTCTTTTAAAAGGTAGCTTTCCACGTGCATACTTCATATAATTTGGGAATAACATTTGTTGTAGCAAAATCATCTCTTAGGGGAATTATTTCTTCAAAGACATAGGTTACCAAATTAATTTGAAAATGTTAAAAGCTGTACATTTAGGAGAGAGAAGTGTTTTGGTTAAAATTTGTTTTTTGATATTTCTATCCTTATAATGAATCTATAAATGGGGCTGTGTGTAAATTCCTAATTACATTTTTTATAGATGAAGAAACTAGAGGAATTACGTAAAAAAAAAATCTTTCCAGAGCTCATATAGTTAATTTTTGAAAGATCCAGAACATAGTTCTCCTAAATTCTAGATAATTTTCTTACCTGAAAGTCCATGGTGCCGCTACACATTGCTGCATCATGATCTTCCTTCTCTCTCACCCTTTTATTTGATAGAATTAGAACATAATCAACTCTGACTAAAGTCAGAGTTGGATATAATCAACTTAGACTGAAGAGGGCACACTTGACATCTTTTTCTTATGTTTACTGCTACCCATGTTCTGTGAAACTCTTAAACTCCGGACTACTGCTCTGCTTCCCTCCTCCTCACAAACCCTTTATTTATTTATTTTTTTTCTAGTCAGGTTACCAGGGGAATGAAAGAATATTTAGCTTCCCCAGATCTTCCTTCCTGCTATAATTCTAAACTATCTGATTAAAAAAAGAGTTGCTTATTTTGTGTGGAAAAACATGAGATCTCAGCAGTTCTTCCTAGTCATACATTTGTGGAAACCTGAGGTACTATTTCCCTTTTCTCACAAGGAAATATTCTACTTTAGAAGCTAAGATATTTGCCCTTCTCTTATTCATGGGCTATGTTGTTAGGTATGAAGAGGACAACTCATTTTCTTGAATTTCTTTAGTCATAAAGGCTCATTTAGCATATTTTGATATTTTGGAGAACAAATGGAGAATGAAAATTATTTTTGGTAAATTTGTGTAAAATGTTGGTGAGAAGCAATAAGCAACCACTGTGATGATGTTGTGGTACAGTAAAGAGTCCTGGATGTGAAGTCAGAAGATCTGAATTCAAGTCCTGGCTTTGCCACTTGTTACGTTTAAAATCTCTGGCACTTCATCTCTCTAAGTCTCAGTTTCTTATAGACTCTAAAAGAATTTCAAGTAAGCAAAAGTTAGTATTAGCACAGTTGACTTTGTAGCTGAGTTTTAAAGAGTTTGTGTATAGCTTGAGGTTTTGAATCTTAATTTAAACTCACTAGGATTACTCATCTTTTGGGGAAAATGACAGCTATGGATATTGTAGGAATACCAGATTTCTGTACGTAGGGCTGGCTGTTTCTTAGGCACAGATGAAGGTGAGATTTATACATGATGGTGATTGGAGAGGTATGTTGTAAAGGGCCTTTTTTTGTCACCAGCTTAGCAATGATTGAAATGACTATTAGAAATTCATTATTTTGGGTTAACACTTTCATTCTTGATGAGTCCATTGATAAAAGGTAGCAGATGTAGTGGACAGAAAGCCTTATTGGAGTGAGGAAAACCTAAGTTCAAAGCCTGTCATTGACTTACATTAACTATAAACACCAAATTGCAGAAGGGGCTGATGTGTATCAGAAGTTTTCACTGTAGGAATTCCTTGCACCAATGATATTAAAAGGCAGTCCCTTACTCTTCTTCGACACTCGCTCCTGCCTTAAAAAACCCCAAATAATCCAGGGTTAGGTAATATATTGCACTATTAGTGTGGCTTCTTGCATACTTCAGTGAAGTGTGTGTGTGTGTGTGTGTGTGTGTGTGTGTGTGTGTGTATGCATGTGTGCATGTGTGTATCCTAGTGCTACTAAGTGCCTATATAAAAGGAGCTGGAAGAAAGAAGAAAGGAGCTAAAAAGGAGTATAACAGTTAAGCTAAGTTTGCCAAAATAATTTATCTTGATAATAAGATGAATTATTAATTGGGCAGTATGGCATGTTGGATTGTTTTCAACTAGATTATTTTGTGAAAACACTCAAGCAGATTTCCATAGTTCTTTATCAAAAATACTTAAAAGCTTAATAATCACTTTTGGAGAATTGCACATTTAGGATAGATGTCACAGGCAATGTGGTGTGATCTGCAGAGCCATGTCCTATCTTCATGTTCTTTTTTATAATGCGGTTGGTTATACAGTAATTTATTTGACCTCATAGGATTCCTTTCTAGAATGAAGAACTAATCTGATTTTAAAATTTTCTTCAGATTAAATAAAGTTCTAGAAGTTTTACTTATGTGAAAAACTTAAAGGGGGAGAGGGTCTTTTGAATCATTGGAAAATTTATTGTAGTAACTATGCCCTAAAATGTTTCTTAGTTAAAAAATCAAAAGGTTTAATCTGAGAAATTAGAAATCTGATTTTAATGCTTATGTTCCATTGACTCTAGTACTTAATTATTTGGGCCTTCCTATTTTTTTCTTTAGAGATCTTCTCTTAGGAATAGGAGGAAACTAGAGCATTTAGAGTCGAGAAGAGGAGTGGGGAAGAAGATAGTGGTATTAGGATAAGAAAAGATTAGATTTTGTTGTTGTTGTTATGGTATTGTGTGTGGATTTTTATTTTATTTATTTATTTATTTTTTGCTCCTAGTTCTGTCGTCTGGCTCTAAACAAACAATCTAATCCCTTCGTCTATATGGTGACCCTCCAGATAGTTGAAGACATTTCTTGTGTTGCCTTTTTAAGTTTTCTCTTCTCCAAGATGCTTTTTATGATCACTTCTCATATAGCATGATTTTGAAGCTTTTTACCCTCCTGCTTACTGTTCAGCTTTTCTAAAATGCAATATCCAGACATGGATACAATTATTACAAATGGGGCTTAACCATAGTAGAATATAATGGATACATCTCTAGTCCATGTCTAAATGTAGCATAAAATTATGTTAGCTTTTTAAAGTTGTCATATCAATATAATTGAGCCATTTATAAAGTTTAATGCCCCAGATATTTTTAATATACTCCTGTCTAATGATAAATTTCCCATATGATACTTGTGAACTTGATTTTTCAAACATAAATATAAGATTTTCAACCTTTTTTAGGTATTTAATTTCATTTGATTAGATTCAAACCAATGTTTTAGCCTTTTGAAGAAATTTTTGGATCTTGATTTTGTTAATTCATTGTATCAAAATTTCCAGCTTCATGTTACCTACAAATTTAATAAATATAACATGTATAAGTTTATACATGTCATTGATAAAAATGTTAACCATATGGGATTATAGGCTAATCCCCTAAGACTTCTGACATCTTTGAAAGTCATCTTCCAACCATTAATGATTAATTACCCTTTTCTGGAATCTAGCCATTCAACTAGTTATAAACTCACTTTACTAGATTATCACCTGCATTTATGTCTCTTCATCTTGTCCATAAGAATAGTAAGGGAGAATTCCAGAGAACAATATGGAACTGTGTCCAAAGGGCTATCAAACTGTGCATACACCCTTTGATCCAGCAGTATCTGTACTGGGCCTGTATCCCAAAGAGATCATTAAAAAAGCCCATCAAATTGGGGAATGGCTGAATAAATTATGGTATATGAATGTTATGGAATATTATTTTTCTATAAGAAACAATCAGCAGGATGATTTCAGACACATGAACTAATGCTAAGTTTTTTTTTTAGCAGAACCAGGAGACCATTGTGCATAGCAACAAGATTATGCAATGATCTATTCTGATGGATATTGCTCTTTTCAACAGTGAGGTAATTCAGGCCAGTTCTAAAGGTTCTGTGATAGAGAGAGCCATCTGCACCCAGAGAGAGGACTGTGGGGACTGAATGTGGATCACAACATAGTATTTTCACCTTTGTTATAGTTGTTGTTTATATGCTCTGTGTGTGTGTGTGTGTGTGTGTGTGTGTGTGTATGTGTGTATTTAGCATTTTTCTGATCTAACAATTGTCTTGTCAGAAGACAAAAGAAAATAAAATTATCCCAGCATGACATATTCATGAAGTTATCCTGGTTTTCTTTTTCTAGGTGTTCATTAAATACCTCTTTAATAATATATTTTTAGCAGTTTGCTAATCATTGAAGTCAGATTCATTGGCCAATAATTGGCATCCTCTGTTCTTTTCCATTTTTGTGAAAACTGGGACACTTGTCTGTTTCTAATCTTGTGTGGCCTCTCCTTGATCTTTCACTTAATGTGTGGTTTGGCAATCTTATCTATCAATTTTTAGAAGTTATGTGATTTTGGACTTTGGACTTACTTTTGGCTATGGAGATCTTGAAATTTTCATTTTGGAGTTTCAGGAAGTGACATATATATATATATATATATATATATTTGTCCTCTGGTTGTAATAAATCCAGACAAATAAATAAATTTTCATTTAATTATTATTTGAAATATGACATTTTAGTTCTTTCTCTCTTTTTGGTGGTGGGAGAGGTTCTCATTTTCTAATTGTATGATTTTTAGATGATCTCCTTGTCTTGATTTTAAGATCAGTTGTTTTGATAGCAGAAATTTTGTTTTCTCATATTATTTCAGTCTTTTGAATTTGCTCTTTCATTTCTTGTTTTATGGTAATTTGTTTGATCTGTTATTTGAGTAAGATTTAGTTTTTTTTTTTTCCCTAGGCTGGGAAATCCTATATTTCATTTCATCCAAATCCTATATTTTCCTATGCAGTAATAACCTTTAAAAATGACTAATTTAATTTCTTTCAGGAATTCTAATGGGCCTTCTGGTCAAGCTATATTTTTATTTGAAGATTGCTTATAGCTGATCAGGACTTTAGCAATTCTGTGTTTTTATCATGGATGACCTTGAAGCCATAACCTTTCTTTATCATAGGTATATCTTTTTGTTTATTTTTTCAGACTTATTTCCTGAATTTTGAACTTTGAGTTAGGGCTATAAGTATTGTATTCTTGAATTGAATATTAGGCTCTTTTTGATTATGTTCTTTTTTCTTTTCAGTATTGGTATTTATGTTCTGATAGGCAAGTCTGAAACCTATTGACAATGTCTTCTGGATACATATTTTTTCATCCTGCAGAACCTTCTGTGATGGGTTAAGTTAGTTGCTTCAGATTTTCATTCTTTTAGGACAAGTAAAGTGCTTGAATTACTGGTTTGGGTTTTTATGATTTTTATTGCCATGTCAAAGTCATAAATCTGAAGATATATGATTGTCTCAGAACTTCCTAAATGGGATTTTTTGGTCTTCTGGGTCCTTCATACACAGCATTGTAATATCCTTGGAGCATTTCTGGTCCAGACTGGAAGCCACAATTATGAGTGTTGTGCTTGCTTCATATTTTCTAGGTGGATTTGTTTTTTAATATCAAGGATTTGTGTACAGAAGCTATCTTCTCTTAGCTTCTTTAACAGATTACTCTCAATCATACCTATTATGTCCTATTTTCATTTTCTGAATAGGATTAAAAAAGTCTCCAAACACTACTCCTTTATTTCGTTCAAAAATAATTCTGAAGATTCATTTCAGGCTGCATGGAAACATGGGTATCCCAAGTGAAGAAAGGGGTCATGCACTATGTTCTATCCATATTAGACTACAACTCTGTGGATGTCTCTTTTGAGGAAGAGTCTGGAGACTCATATAATAATGACTTTCCAGAGGAGGGTAACTCAGATTGAGCTCATATCTTATAAAGATTTATTGAAAGAATTAATGATGTTTAGCAGGGATAGAAAAAATTTGGAGGGATTTATGATAGTGATCTTCAAAATATTTGAAGGCATGTGTAAGAAGGTATGATTTGAAGGCATGATGTGTAAGAATAGAACTTAACTTGTTTGACTTGGCCCCAGAGGGTAGTTTTAGGAACAATTGCCAAGAGGAAGGTTTGGTACAAGAAGAAAACTTCCTCACACTTTTCTCAAAGTGATAATGGATTATCACAGGAGATAGTGGGTTTTCCTTCACTGGAAATCAGTGTTGCTTGGCAGATGACCAGTTTGTCTTGGGAGTATTGGAGGTGGGAAATCCATTTCCAGTTGTAGAATGTTCTAGTGGATTTTTGTGGTCCTGTCAGCTAAGATTCTATGATATTATGTGCTAATGTAGGACTGAGGACTAGACTTATGATTTCATTAATATAAGGAACTCCCAAATGAGGAAATTCCCTCTATCATGGCAAATAAACTCTTTCCTTCAACTTACAGTATTAGAAAATTATTTTGGGTCCATGGCCAGTATGTGTCAGGAAACTGGGCCCAAATTTTCTGGCTCTCATGGTTTCTGTGTCAACTCTTTCATTCTGATATGCCTAAGGATAACTAGAACTTGCATCATTCTGCATGATTTCCACAACTAGATAGATATAGTAAAGAGCTTCCCCTCCCTACTCCCCCCAACTTGATGAAATATCACCAATTCAACCAAGTTCTATGGGTGTCAGGAGACAAAGCTTGAAAAACCACCACTGTAAGATAAGTGGACTGCATTCTTTCCCACAAGGATGATTAGTGGGTTGAGGTTGCTTTTTTTGTGGTGTTGGGGAAGTGACTTATATCACTACTGGTGGTCACAGTATAACTTGTTTAGCTACCATGATTTATGACTGAATCGTGCCAGTTCTGAAAGATTTTCTTCAGTCTACTGGTTTCTCCTGTTTGTCTAATAATTGCTAACATTTAAAAGTCTTTAAGTGTCTTGTGTAATTCTCTTATTTAGACCTCAAAATAAAGTAGCTTAACATGCCAACTCTAGCACTGGTGAATATATCCATTCACAAAAATGCCCATTAAAAATATGACTTTTGTATATTTTAGTTGTAATTGGAAGACATATTGGGTTTTCAGTCAGTTAAAAAAAAAAGTTTGAATCTCAGTCCTGTTGCATTCTGAGGGCTTTTCAATGAGATATACTTCTCTGAGATTTCATCATATATAAAAAGACAGGATGGAAATGTTTTTTTTTTTTCATTTCTAATTTTAAATTGCTAATAACTTCTTTTGTCTGTAGAAAAATCTTTATTTTTTTGTATACAACCACTAGGAGGACTTGTCAATCTGTATAATTTGAAAAGTAAAATGTTAAAAGTGATGTAAAAAAGCAGGGAAACTGATGGTTAGAGAGCCATTTATTCTACCTATCCTAGTGATCCTAGGAAGTCCACTTAATCTTTTAGGGAGTCAGATAACTCTGTAAGATTATAAGGTATAGAAAATGTGCCATGGATTTAAATATATATATATATATATATATATATATATATATATATATATATATATATAATATATATATATATATATATATATATATATATATATATTTAAGTGAGGCAATTGGGGTTAAGTGACTTGCCTGTGGTCACACATCTAGGGAGTGTTAAGTATCTGGAATGGGATTTGGACTCAGGTCTTCTTAACTCTAGGACTAGTGCTCTATCCACTCTATATCTGCTCCATAAATAGAAATTAGTAAGGTTTGAACAGTACTTTCTTGACAATAAACCCAATTTCATTATCTTCTTTGAAGGGAGATTTTTTTTTTTTAAATGGGAAATGGAAATGATGTTTAAATACCATTATTTCTTCTATCTAGAAAAAAAAAAAACTTACTGTGAGTACAGCCTTTTACTCCTTTCTTGTCTTCTTTATCTTTTTTCTTTTGACCTGTGCAGTTTACTCAGGTCCCCTGTCTCATTAGCCCATTGTATTAAGGGAATTATGTTAATAGACCTTGGGACTTAATGTCAAGAAGACCTGAAATCAAATCCTGCCTTGCTTACTAGTTGAGAAAATTCTGGCATTTACTATTTCACAAATTTGTGAGGATCAATGAATAAATATATGTAAAGCATTTTGCAAACCTTAAAGCATTAATGAATATTAATTATTGCTGCTGCTGCAGTTATTACTGCTCTTTCCCTATTGGATAACAGTTTTGAATATATGCACCATCCTTGAATCCTTTAAAATTATTAAATTATTGAAATTTATTTTAATACAACAATCATGCAAAAAATATTTTGCCTTTCATGTAATTAAGCAAAATCATTGAGCATAACAATTATGACTGTCAACATGAAACATTTCATGTTTGTAGCTGATTTTCTTTTAAAAAGGAAAGTGTTTTAATATCACTTGTCTAAAATCACTATCAGTCACTGAATTGTGTTGTCTTCTGGTATTTCAGTTCATATTATCGTCATTGTGTACCTTCTCCTGGTTACTCATTGTTCATTCAAATGGGTTGTACAAGTTCCATGTTTCTCTGAATCTTTCATTCATTGTTTTGTATAACATAAAACTCTTCAAATAGTTATATGATATAAATTGGCTCTTCCTCAAATGGTTAGTGTTATTTGCTTTTAGCTCTTTGCTAATACAAAAAGTGCATGCTTATTTTGGTGTGTATAGGATTAGATGATGGAATCAGTTTGTAAGTAAATTGTAAAATTTTCAGTGTAAGAATTTATATGTCAGGAATTGGTGAGTGTTCTACTGATCAGGACTTGATTTATTATTGTCTAGATTTCAAAAATTGATAAAAAATGTTAACAATGAAGATTTAATTGAAAGTATTTCTTGCATGCATTTTTTCCTTTACTGATAGTTATAAAATATTACCAGCATATTTCTGCAGAAGACCCTTTGCCCTTCTGTGTCAGGGAATATTTATTCATTATGCCCAGTAGTGGGATTACTGAGTCACCACAGGCAATGGATGGTTTAATTATTTTTCTCATGTTCCCAATTAGTTTTTTCTGTAAAAATTCATTGTGTAAAACTTAACATAAGGGTTTATTCTTCTGAAAAATTAATGGGAAAAAATCTTTGAAATATTTATTTTCTATAAACAATTTAAATCACTTAAAAGTTCTAGACTGAAATACCAAATAAAATGAATATTTCCATATACAGAGTAGAACAGAAAAACAGGAGTATATACTAAATCACAAATTTCTATTATGTACAACTTGCTCTTCCTAAAACATAATAAAACTCAAAATTTTATATTTTCTTCTGGCCTCTTTTTTGTTTTCTCCTATCTTCAAAAAAGTTTTATCCCTCGTTTCTTCCTTTCCTTTATTATTTATTTATTGATGAAGAGGAGGAAGGGGCCAAAGATCTTTAACTTTTTTTCTCTGTTCTTATCCCATCAACTGAAAAAAAAAAAAACACAACAAAAGTTTTGTAATAAATATGCATAGACAAGCAAAAGAAAGCCCCACATTGGTTGGGTCCAAAATATATAAATGTACATCTTACTCTGCACCCTGAATATATAATCTTTGTCAGATTTGCTTTAATTTGCATTTTTCAAATTATTGCTTTTTAGAGCCTTTTCTTCACATAATTTTAAAGAGCTTGTTTTTAAAGGAGTACTAATTTCTTTAAGAACTGCCTGTTTATTTGTGATGACCATTTCTTTATTGAGAAATGGATCTTTTTATGTATTTGAATCAGTTCCTTGTGTATATCAGACATTTATGAGAGAAATTTGAAGCAAAGATTTTTTTTCTCAGTGAACTATCTCTCTTCTAATTTTGACTACATTGGTTTTGTTTGAAAACTTTTAAATATTATGTCAAAAACTGTCAAATTTACTTTTTGTGGTCCTCCTCATTCTTTGTTTATTTTTTTTCATAAATTCTTCCATAATCCATGGTTGCAAAATGAATTTCCTTCTCTGCTTCTCTAATTTGTTTGTAATGTGACCATTTATACCTAACTCATTTATCCTCTTGGAGCTTACCTCAATATATAGTTTGAGAAGCTTGTTCAAATATAATTTTTTTCTAGACTTTTTTGATTTTTGAAGCAGTTTTTGAGATGATTCTTAATAGCAATTTTATCTGAAAACATATTACACTCATTTTCTTCTCTATCTTGTGTAAATAAGCTGTTCTACAGGCTAATGTTTCTATTTTTTTTTTTAAACCAGTACCACATTTTATAACTGCCTTTTAGTAGAGCTTGGAATCTGATAGGACCCCTTACTTCCCGCCATTTTTTTTTTTTATTATCAATATTGAGAGTTTTGAAATTTAGTTTTTATCAAATGTTTTTCCTTATTTTTCTTAGCTCTTTAAAGTTTTTAAGTTTGGTATTGCACTAAGAAAGTAAATTAATTTGTTGTCTATCTTTACTTTTATAAGGAGTATTTCTGTAGCAGTATTTTTTATGTCTTTGTGTTTATTGGTAAGTGGGCTTTTAAGGATGCTTTCTGTTTTATAAAGACTTTAAATGGATTTTTAAAAAAATCTCTTTCTGCTGAGTATTACTAGAAGTATGTAGAAATATTATTTATATGGGACTTATAATTCATATTGGACTTAATTCACTTTATTTAAATTGTTCCAATTAATTTTTAGGGTTTTCTAAATAGACATCATATCATTTAGAAAAAATGCTAATGTGCTTTCTACCCTAAATTCTTTTCCATAAACTCTATTTCTTTAGCTAGTTTTTCTAACATTACATCTATAGTGGTGATGATAATAGATGGTTACTTTGTTCCTCACTACTTTCCCATTTACACATATTCTTACTGGGAAAGCACCTAGTATATCTTTATTATATATAATGTTGGCTTGGAGGTGTTTTGTGGGGTGTTTTTTATTTTTCCCTACAATTGATGCTCTTAAGGAAAGATTCAGTTATTTCTATGGGACTTATTTTTTTCTTTTTTAAACTAAAATGGATATTGTATTTTGTCAAAAGCAGTTTTAGTATCTATTGATATAAGCACATAATTTTCTTTTTGTCATTATTAATATGATTTGCTATGTTTATACTTTTCATTATATTGAAAAGACAGAATTCTAAGTATAAATCCAATGTAGTCTCAATGTATGATCTTTTCAGTGTGTTGTTGTGGTCTTCATGCTAAAATCTAATTATTTCTTAATTAATAGTAGAGATATTAGTCTATGCTTTTCTTGCCGTACTTTGTTTCATGGTGGTTTAGATAGTAAGACTATATTTGTATTATAGAAAGAGTTTGGTAGGATTGTTTCTTCTGATGATTTTATACATTGTATAATATTGGAATTAATTATTCTTGGAATGTTTGTTGGAATTCACTTATAAATACTTCTGGTCCTGGGGATTTTTACTTTGAGAATTAAATTGTGTTTTTTTTTTTTTTTTTAATAATTACCCCCCCAAAATATAAAACAAAACCTCTTGCATCTAATAATTCAATTGTGTTTAATTTAATTGAAAGTGAATTTTTTTTTTTAGCTTTTGTTATGGTATTAAAGTTACATGCATATATATATGTCTATATATATATATATATATATATATTTGATGAAGGTATTTAGAAAAAGATTATTTTTTCCCTCAGAAGTGCTTTAGTTATATCTATTGTAAATTTGATGTATTGTCACATTGTTAAAATGCTATTGAATGATATTTATTTTTCTATGCTTTATTTGACCCATGTATTCTTTAGGATAAAATTTATTCTTCAATTCATTTTAATCTATTATTCAAAGTTTTTCTCATGAATATAATTTATGTTGTGTTGTTATTAGAAGATGCTGAATATTTACTCCCTTTGGCATTGACTTCTGAGTTTTTAATCACTGGATTTTGAATCAGTTCTTGTAAAGATATTTACTTAGCTTAGGAAAAACATATATAATATTTTTGTTTTCATTTAATAATTTATAGAGAGCTATTATGCCTCAATTTCCCAAAATTCTATTTAGGTCTTTCCTTGCTTTTTTTTTTTTTTTAATATTATTATTGTTGTTGTTGTTGAAAAGGGGTCATATTCAATTCCTCAGTAATTATAATTTTATAGTCTAATTCCCTCTGTAATTTCATCAACTTTTCTTCCAATTATGTACATGCTCATTCAGAATATACAAATAAAATATTTACATTATTGAATAATCTACAGTGTTTTTATGCATAATTTAGTTTTCCTTCTTTATCTTGTTTTTATTATACCATTTTGTTTTAACTGTTTGTCTGTGATCATGATTGCTACTCCTGCATTTTTTTTTTTGTTCACCTGAAACTTTATAAATTTGGTGGCATCTCTTTATATTAATCTTGTTAATCTTTTTTTTTTTCAACTATTCCTTATAAACAAGTCATCAAGCTGAGTTTGATCATTTTTTTGGCTCCAAAATTTCTATGTGTTGGGATGGAAGATGAGATCCATGGGACATTTTCTCCACCATTTTTTATGGATTTGTATAGTATGTTCTAAACATCTCTATTATGTGAAGTACTCTAAAGTTTTACCTTTTTCTTTCTACTTTCTTCCTCAGCATATTCATTCCCTCCTTTTTCTTTTCTTTTAAGACTATCAAAATAGAACAAGGTCACAACCAGGACTCTGTTTTCTGTATTAACTTTCTCTGTGACCTTTGAAAACATTGAAATTCTAAATGGGGATTTATTTCTTTTCTTCTTTTGTAGTTGCTTCACCATCATGCACCCCTTCCAGTTGATCAAATGTCTTTAAAACCTAGGTTTCTCTTTTACATTGCAACCTTTTTCTCCTCTGATCTTTTTATCAGGAATAATTGGAAGTCCTATGTTTCATCAAAGTTCACTTTATCTTTCCATTATAGCATGATACTCCAGTTTTTGTTTTTGTTTTGTTTTGTTTTTGGCCTGGTAAATTACTTTTTGGTTGTAAGCCTGATTTTTGTCTTTGAATATATCAAATTCCAAGCTCTTCTATTTGTTATATTGGCAACTGCTAAATGTATGATTGTGACCATGGTGTTTTGGTATTTGAATTTTTTTTTTAAAATGGCTGGTTGCAATATTTTTTCTTTAGTCTCAGAACCCTTCATTTTGGTTAGAACTTTTAAACTTCAGGAGTTTTGGTAATTTGTAAGGGTAATTTTTCAATTTTATCTTTGATCTCTGGTTCAATTAGATTTAGAAGGTTTTCATTTATGAGTTCTTAAAATCTGGTACCTAGGCCTTGCTTTTAGGTATTAAGAAATAATTTTTAATCTCTTTCTGACTTTGCTTCTAAGTTAGCTATTTTTGAAGACAAACATTTTCTTCATTTTTTTTTTGTTCACCTGAAACTTTATAAATTTGGTGGCATCTCTTTATATTAATCTTGTTAATCTTTTTTTTTTTCAACTATTCCTTATAAACAAGTCATCAAGCTGAGTTTGATCATTTTTTTGGCTCCAAAATTTCTATGTGTTGGGATGGAAGATGAGATCCATGGGACATTTTCTCCACCATTTTTTATGGATTTGTATAGTATGTTCTAAACATCTCTATTATGTGAAGTACTCTAAAGTTTTACCTTTTTCTTTCTACTTTCTTCCTCAGCATATTCATTCCCTCCTTTTTCTTTTCTTTTAAGACTATCAAAATAGAACAAGGTCACAACCAGGACTCTGTTTTCTGTATTAACTTTCTCTGTGACCTTTGAAAACATTGAAATTCTAAATGGGGATTTATTTCTTTTCTTCTTTTGTAGTTGCTTCACCATCATGCACCCCTTCCAGTTGATCAAATGTCTTTAAAACCTAGGTTTCTCTTTTACATTGCAACCTTTTTCTCCTCTGATCTTTTTATCAGGAATAATTGGAAGTCCTATGTTTCATCAAAGTTCACTTTATCTTTCCATTATAGCATGATACTCCAGTTTTTGTTTTTGTTTTGTTTTGTTTTTGGCCTGGTAAATTACTTTTTGGTTGTAAGCCTGATTTTTGTCTTTGAATATATCAAATTCCAAGCTCTTCTATTTGTTATATTGGCAACTGCTAAATGTATGATTGTGACCATGGTGTTTTGGTATTTGAATTTTTTTTTTTAAAATGGCTGGTTGCAATATTTTTTCTTTAGTCTCAGAACCCTTCATTTTGGTTAGAACTTTTAAACTTCAGGAGTTTTGGTAATTTGTAAGGGTAATTTTTCAATTTTATCTTTGATCTCTGGTTCAATTAGATTTAGAAGGTTTTCATTTATGAGTTCTTAAAATCTGGTACCTAGGCCTTGCTTTTAGGTATTAAGAAATAATTTTTAATCTCTTTCTGACTTTGCTTCTAAGTTAGCTATTTTTGAAGACAAACATTTTCTTCATTTTTTTTTTGTCTTTTGTCCTTATTTTCTCATAGAGGAATTGATTTTCTTTGTTTTCTAATTTTCAAAGACTCCATTTTTGGTTATGATTTTTAACACCACCAGTGTTTTCTGTTTATTATTCATACATTTTTTTTCATCTAGCACTTTTATTTATAATACATTTTTTAAAAAGATATCTCTTACAGGAATTCTAATTGAATTTGTGGTCAAGCTGGAAGTTTTGTTCAAAGTCTGTGAAATTACTCTTTTCTTGTCTTGGGTCCTTGATGTCCCTGAATCTATGAAATTTATTTATTTTTGGTCTTCTATTTATTTGTATTTCAAGCTTTTCTTCATGAATTAGAACTTTGTCTCAGCCCTGGATTCTAACTACTAATACATACTTCAGTGGGATATGGGGCCCCTCTTTAGTTCTGATCTGTATTGTCTGACAGTTTCTTGTTTAATTCCTTTCCCTGATGCACAGAGTTCTAGCAGGCCTCAGGGTTTCTTTTATTCTCTAAGTTAAGTGGGCTGGGCTCTTCCAGGCTGTCATAGGTGTCTCATCATAGGATTCTACAAACATATATCCCACACTCATTGTGGACTGATTTTTGCCCACTCAGAAAAAAAAAAAAACTGCCATTTTTCTGCCTCTCAGTTCCATGTTCAATCCCACAGCTCTATGTTCTTTAAGCTTTCTGAAGCTTCCTCACTGATGCTTGACAGCCCTAAGCTTTGTTTCCTGGTTAGAAGCATTTTGAAACTGTTGGTCAGAAAAGGCTTCTCAGTCCTGAATTTGCCTTATCTGAACCAAAAGGTGATATGTTTTGCCAGTCTTTTTATTACTAATAATTATTCAGACCTATCACTTTTATTGCATCTTTTCTTGAGGTCACATTTGAGAATCGGGCTATATAGTTTCTGTTTGTTCTGACATCTTGATCACTAAGTTTATTATGCTATTTTTTGATAAAATTAGCTAGCATTGTATTGATTGTTATTAATCTATGTTAATAATTCTTTATCAATTGAATAGATTATCATTTTCAATTTTATCTTTGTCCTCTGATTTACAAAAATTTTTATTTTGTGTTTTTAATTTCTTGAAGCTTATATCATGTAGTAGAAGTTCTGAGACAAAGGGTGATTGTTGGTTGTCCTTTGTTCTTCAAGATGACCATGATAGCAGGGATATGATGCCATGATATACAAATGAATTGGATTTGGGTCAATAAGGGCTGTGCAAGGTCACTAGCCTCATTTTCTCCTCTAGGGTCATCTTGATCCAGTGACCAAGTATAGATCAGAAAGACAAGAGATGAGTCTGGACAAAAGGGTATGGATGGTTTTAGTCCATCTCTCAATGTAATTTCAAGTGGTTTTCCAGAATACTTCAAAAATTAAAATTTACCAGTAATGTACTAGTGTTTCTGTCTTTTTATAATCTTTCCAACTTGATTATTTTCTTCTTTTGTCATACTTTCCTATATGCTAGATATGAAGCAAAACATCAGAGTATTTTGCTTTGCTTTTTTTCTTAATTACAACTGTCTTTCATAATATTGAAAGTTAACAATTCTTTGTGTACTTTGTGTGTGTGTGTGTATCTTGGATGTAATAATTTTATCGGAGTTAATTGATAGGTTTTCCCCCAGTCAGTTATTTCCCTTCTTTTCATAGCTGCATTGATTTTGTTTATGTAAAATCCTTTCAATTTTATGTATTCAAAATAGTCTATTTCATCTTTTCCTTGTTTGGTTAAGAATTCTCTCTAATAATAGGATAGATAGAACACTTGATGTGTAAACTCAAAAGAAAGACTTATAAGAATAGTAAACATATTCATAGACCTGGGTAAGAAAAAAAAACAATTAAATCAGTGCTTACAGCATATAAACTCAGATAGTGTGGCACAGAGGAAGAGAAATGAATTGAAAACTGGAGGATCTGGGTTTCAATTGATGTAATCTACCCATATATTTGTTGTAGGACATTTGATAAAGACATTTCAGTCTTAATTCTTTCATCTTTGAGAGCTTATCATATTTCTTATCTCATAGAATATTGAAAGAAGATAATGAGAATGTATGTCTAGCACTTTATAAAGTAAAGCACTGACCTCCTTGCTGTACTTCCCATCGGTCATATAACCTGGTGCATTTTTATTGGCTGTATCCCTTACTTGCCTAGAATTCTCTCTCCCGTCTAGTTGTTTCCCTGGCTTCTTTCAAGTTCTAGTTAAAGTTCAACCTCCTACAAAAAAAATCTTTCCTAGTATTCTTTACACTTAATATCTTTTCTTTAAAGTTACCTCAACAATTTATCCTGTCTGTATTTAGTTTGTACATAGTTGGTTTTATATTGCTTCTCCTGTTAGACTCTGGGCTTCTTGAGAGGAGAGATTTTCTCCCCCCCCCTTTTTTAGTCTTAGCACTAACCAAAGTACCTAGCATATAGTAGGCACTTAATTTAACTGTTAGCATATTTATTGAACAAGTGTTTTTTTTTCCTTGACAAGTATTTCATATTTTAGAGCTCTATCTTTTTATTAAGGGAGCTATGAACAGAATGTTAGGAGTCAGGCTTTTCAGGCTAAATGAAAAATAAGCAGATATCCTTATTGTTTCAGATTCTAGTTTAGTATAATAAATTTTCAGGGGGAGTATACATGACATGTAAGAATTTCTTGACTTATCTTCCTGAAGCAGCTCAAGATCTGTCTTCTAAATATCACCAATCAGTATATGAAATCATAGCAGTAGAAAGTATAGAAGTTAGGGCTGAATCTCTACCTAAATTGGTGATGATTATCCTCTTAAACCCTGATATTGACCTTTTTTTTTCGGGGTGGGGGGGCATCATTTTGCTTCTTATAGATGGAGAACATGTGATGTTTGAATATTATGTACAAATTCTTATTAAGCATCTGTGAGATGCAACGCACTGGGATCACAGAAATAAAATGAAAAAAGAAAATTTACATTCTTTGGGGGTAGGCTAATAAAATTTTAAATTAGTAAGCAATACTTTTGGCAATTTGAAGAGGAAGGAGTGAACACTAACATCTAAGGAAATCTGGAAAGGTTTCCTTTAGGAAATAACATGAGTTTTCATTTCAGTCATATTTAGATTTAACTTTGAAATTCAGATTTGAAGCTTGTGGCAAAGATAGAATTTGCAATATTCAATTTATCATATTCTTTACCTTTCAGAATGTCTTTCTGGGAGGATCATTACTTGACAGTTGCCAAATTTTAAAATATTTGACCTTTGAAGTTCATTATTAACAAAATTGTTACTCTGTATCTGACTCATAAATGATAGTCAAATTGTAGGTAATGTTATAAACTAATGGTAAGTCTTCATTGATAAACATTTTTGTAATAAGATACTTGAATTTTTAAATTTAGTATATGTAATAAAAATGATCTGTGCTGCAGTGGAGGTAGGGGTGGGGAAAAGGCAGCTAAGGAGTACAGTAGATAGGGAGCCAGCCCTGGAGTTAGAAGAACATTGGTTCAAATTTGGCTTTAGATACTTAATATATCATCTGTGTGACCCCAGGGAAGTCACTCAGCCGTGTTTATTTCAGTTCCTTATCTATAAAATGAGCTGGAGAAGGAAAGACCAAAGTACCACAGTATCTTTGCTGAGAAAACCCCAAATTTGAGTCATGAAAAGTCAGCTATAATTTAAACAACTCAACAACAACTTATGAAATTTATCTCAGAAAAGCCGGAAATTCAAAGGGGTAGAGATCAGGACAGTGTATTTCAGAGATGGGGGATATGCAAAAGTGTGGAGGCAGGAGATAAAGTGGTAATTTTAGGAAAGAACAGTTATGACAAATTTTGGCTGGAATATAGAGGGCATGAAGGAGAGAAGGGTAAAATAATTCTAAAAGATGGGAGAGATAACTTATTTTGAGATTTTAAATAGACAGTGATGGTGGAACACATTTTTGATACCAGCTACTAGAGGAGGCAGTGACTGACAATCTCTTGAGCAGTTGGATCTGTAGACCAGGTATCTGTATTGAGTACATAGTGGAGGAAAAGGTGGTTGCACATCAGATTGTATAAGGATGGAACAAACCTACTTAGTTCAAAAAACTGAACAGATCAGAACTCCTGAGTTGATCAGTTGATCAGATTGAGTATAATCAGGTCAATAGAGTGGGAATAGCCCCATCATCATGAAAGGATAAGGAGATATAGTTTTAAAAGAGAGAGAGAAAGACCAAGAAAGATTTTATACCAGATGGTATTTCATCTTAAAGGCAATAAGGAGTTACAAAAACTTCTTGAAGGAAGAAGGTAATGGTAAGACCAGGTCTTTAGGAATATTGTTGGATAGCCTTATGGAAGAGAGTAGAGTGATAAACATGAAAAATGCTTGTTTATTGGGTCCTAGTAATTTGAGGTTTTCTTTTTTAAAAATCACTTATCTTAATCTTCATTATTTAAAACAATTGCTTCTTGTTCCAAAACTGCTTTGGAATGAGTTCTTTCCTTCAATTTTGACAAAGTTTTACTAAATAAGTGTCATGTTTGTTATTCTCCTGGGGCTACACCATTTTTTTTAGTATTATATTTATATGCATCTCTGATTAGACATATGGACCATGCAAATAATGGACTAAATGGGCTATTTAATCATTAGGTAGCATAGATTAATGTATAAAGAATTTTGTCTCGGGAAGATTTGAGGTTCAAGATCCCCCCTTTGTCATGTCCTAGATATTGGACCCTGGGCAAATTATTTAAATTCTTTGCACCCCAAATATAATTATAAATAGGAGAATAATTGCAAATCTGCATAGGCAGAAGGCAATTTCTCACAGGGAAGCTCTCATACATTGAAGAAATTATACTTCTGAATGCCTGAAAAATCTTGAGTGTATCA
Source organism: Antechinus flavipes (assembly GCF_016432865.1). NCBI lineage: Eukaryota > Metazoa > Chordata > Mammalia > Dasyuromorphia > Dasyuridae > Antechinus > Antechinus flavipes. The sequence goes on along the minus strand of NC_067398.1, from coordinate 595,150,779 downwards.
TAGATCAGATAACTTAAAACTAGATAAACAAAATTATTTCATTTCCATTCCGCCATATGATAGAGGATGTGAAAACTCCCAATGTTATTTTTATCATTGGTTTACTGAAACATTAGCAAGTCATGTGACATCAAAAAGTTTTTGGCTGTTTCCACTAGGAATGAAATCTGAACTTTTGAAAACCCGAATTCTATTAGCCATCTTCTGATAATGTTTTTTGTTAACAGCTTTCAGAGCAGCCAGTAAGTGGACATAACAGTAGTTTCAGGCTGGTGTAATCTGAGGCTCATTGGGTAAAATAATATTAGTCTGTGCTACTTAAACACACTCTGCAAGGCTTAAGGAGGAAAGGAAAGAAAATATTTGAGGTAATCAACTGGCTGTGGTAGAATACAAGTAACTGTCACCTGAGAAGGATTAGTTTTCCCAAATTTGACCTATGTGGCAGCCCCTTCAGGGTTAGAATTTTTGCTTATACCAAATCAACTGTTGCTGGACTATTTCATACACTGCTTTTAACTGAGTTGAACAATGAAAGGATAGAGATTTACTTGGCTTCAGTATTTAGCAGAAGAGTTGTTTTAAAATCATACTCTAACATTCCATATACTTTAATAAATATTATTTTAAAAGTGTAATTTAATAATCTTTGTCTGACACTTAATAATTACAAAAGGCAATATTTTCTTCTGTCTTCAACTATTGCCCTTAAGGGATTTGTTCATTGTAACTGATCAAAATGGAGTATATTTATTTGATTTTGTCCTAGGATTATATCAATGTGTACAACTTAAAAAAGAACTTCCGTACTGATTTAAGGTGGAAATTTAATTGGTATAAATAAATGGTTGTGAGAATTTATATCTTAGCTGAAATCGAAAACAAGCTACTTATTGGAAATCTGGAATATAAATTTAGGTGTGTTTGCCACTAAAATACATAGAAAACCTATTTGAAGAGGAGGAAAAAATACCAGGAACAGTTTACATTTTAAGCATAACTTTTATATGGAACAAAGATCACTTCTATTACTATTAAGTCATTTGAGGATAAAAAATATTTAGTTTAAAAGAACACACTCCAACTTGTCTTAGTGGGTCAACCTAGAAGAACCTCTTTTGCCCCTTTTTAATTTTCAATTTTCCATTTGGGAATTTTGCAACTATTGTGCTGATGGTGGTCCTTAAATATTTTATTTAAATATTTAATTTGTTCAGTGGCCAATGAAATATTAATTTAAATCTTAAATTCCCTTCCCTTCAATTTACCCCTTAAATGTAATTTTCTTGAGAGGATGAATTTAAATAAATAATTATTTAATGAAGGAATGGAAAAGCATTTATTAAATAACTACTGTGTGTCTACACAATGCTAAACTTTGGGGATTACACTTAGAAAAATGAGAGAGTTTCTGCTCTCCAAAAAAAGTAAACACATAATAGGCATTAAGTGGAAGAATATATAAGTCCCTGGGGTCCTTCAGGTGCAGTACTAGGTTAAACCTGGTAAATTGCCATTCTTCTGGAAAGATTGAATATGTTTGATAACTGCCTGAGAAATTGTGACTGCCCAGTGTGAGGAGTGATGGAAAGGCTTAACTAAGGACCAATGGGAAAGGAATTGTTGAATTCAACAACTTAATCCTGCAAGGATTTATTAAGTTCTCACTGTTAGTAAAACACTGTTAGGTGCTGGGATGCAAATATAAAATGGAAAAGCAGTTCCATATTAGTTTTTCCTAATGAAAGTAGCACTGTGTTATGTGAACATTTACTATTTGTTCATTTTCTCAAATGCCCAGCACAGTTCTCAGAGTATATGTATTTTGGAACAGGGATTTTACTTTTAGCAATCATTTCTTCACTTAATTCTATGATTTTTTCTCTGGCTATCATAATAAAGTCTCTTAAATGAAAATCTCAAGTCGGGAAAAATCACCTAGAGAAAAAGCCACTTGTAAAGTGTCCTCTTGCTCCAGATATCATTTTGTCTTGTGAAACAGATTATATTATGCAGAAAGCATTAGCCTTATTTAGTATTCATTAAGTAGTGACTACAGCTATCCTTAGAGGAATAAATTTTAAAAAGAATCAGAACTTGTGATTTAGTGTGGAGAAAATTTATTGCATTATATCTCTGAAGCACTAAGAGGTTAAATGACTTGCCCATAGTCACAAAGTCAGTATATCACTGAATCCATGCCAACTTTTTATCTAAGCTATTTAGCAGAAAATTAGTAAAGCAATTCTTTGTCAAAATAGTTTGCTAATTTATGTTTCTTTAGTAAAGGACATGGAGAAAGATGACAAAATCAGAATATTCCAAACAACTAAACTTCTGAATTGAATATTAGCCTTTAAAAATAATAAGCATTTGAATGCATCCAAAGAAAGTGATACTGGCCCAAAGTTGGCTTTCATCCTCACACAAATGTTTTAAGTGTTGTGATGAATTTAGGTCTTATTGACTGAAGTTTAGTGCTCTGTATGAGTGTACAGGGTCCTCAGGGAGAATCAGATGCACCTCAGGTAGGAGGGCTTGCTGCATCAGGGCTACTCATTTACCTTTGGTATCTACCTTTACCAACTTTCATCTGTGGTCCCAAGAAACTGCAGGTGCAGTGGCCACATCCCAGTAAAACTATTTATAGTTTTATCATCTAAATCAGGAGTTGAGGGTAACTGATAGGCTTCAAATTAGTGAGTTAGAGGGATGTCTATCTCAAACATGTGAAAACTTTTCCAGGCACAATGGGCCTATGAAAACAATTCATTCCAAATGCAGAAGGCAGCTGAAACAGGTACTATGAAGTTTTAAGAGTTTGATCAAACATTCAAAATGTCAATGACAGTGTTATTCACTGCTTTCTGGGGTTTAGTCAGTTGTCTCGATTTGTGCCTTATCACTGGATTGAAGTGACTCTGGAAGAATCTAAAGTTGATGACTTTATGCAATTCTGCCTCATCCAATTCATGTTCAAGTCTAGATATCACCCTGTTAGATCACTGAAAAGGAATATCGAACAACAAGCATGTTAAATGAAACTTCCATTGACTAAGCATTTGGAAGACAAAAAAAAACCTGCTTCTTTTTTCCTTTTTAAATAGAAAATTCACTGAATTGAGTGTGTATAAACCTTATGACTTGGGTGAGAGTAAAACTTTCCTCATTGAATAACAAAAAACTTTTTTGAGACTTTGAAATTAAATAGATGAAAATTTCTCCTTTATAATTCCTAGCTTGGAATGAGACTTTTAGGATGTAAATAGTTTTTGTTTCTTTTTTGAAAACATGACACTGTCATCATTAGGGATTTAAAAGTACAGTAAGGCCTAATATACCTGGTATCTTAAGGGCATTAGATTTTTTTAATGTGTGGTTTTAAAAATGGCTGAGGAATATTCCTTTTAGTATTGTAATTTTTTTTAAATTATAAGCTTTCCTAAAATTAACTATATTTTCTTGTCTTAACTAATTATATGGAAGATAAGTTACTCATTCCTTGATACCCACTGGATCACATTTACTGTGATATGCTAGAGATGAGTCTTTGCTCATTTATTCTAATAGTAGTGCTAAGACTTTTTTTCTAAAAGAAAAAGTCATTACAGCTAGCTGGCTTTTTGATCCTCTGTTCCTTTCTCATAGATGTAGAGTGAATAATGGTCAGCAACTTAACCTATTGGGTAGTATTTCCTGTCTGCTTTTCTGCAGAGTTAACTAGTAAATCAAAAGTCCAAGCAGACTTCTCTCAAGAGTTTCCCAACCTTTGAGTGAAAATTTAGGTTGTTATCTTAGATTTTTTTTTTCAAAAACAGCTAACTTTTTAAGTTTGCTTCTTCTTCTGCTTAATACTTCTTGACATTTTCTTAGTTTTGTGATCTAGGCATTGTCTTTCTATTTCACTTTCCATTAGTTTTGTCTTTTAAAATAAAAAGCTATTCTTTTATAGACAGAACAAATAAAAATATTTGTTATCTCTTGCATGATGGACCAGTCAATTGGTACTTCTGGTATGATTTAGAAATCTTTCTTCTTTGCTGTTTGTTACTCTTTGCTTAAGGACTGCTTTTCATTGGTTAGTCTTGGATTTATATTTTGCTACTAGTGAGATGGATATACAGAGAGGAGAGAATGAGCATTTATTTACCATCTGTTATGTGACAGGCACTGTATTAAGGTAGGGCTGGAGTGAAAACATTTCTAGGTCAAGACGTATTTTGCAAACTTGGAATGTTTCCAGGTGGCCAAAATTTTACTGTAAATTTTTTTTGGGTTTTCCAGATGCCTGCATTTCATTGCCCTTATATTTCTACTTTCCATTATTTTGTATCTTGTAGTAGATTGCCAAGTTGGTGGGCAAGAGGCAGGTTTGCCTAAGTTTATGAGTTATTTAACAGTGTACACTGTAAGTCTACAAGTATCAATTAGTGGAATCTTTGGGCATTCTGAATCTGAAGTTTTCTCAAGTGCATTGAGAAATTCATGAAGTGCTCCTTTAGAAGGCTGTTCAAAGCTATTAATTGAATTATACATTAGCTTACTACATAGCAACAAATTATGTTTGTAGGTATATACTTTTTTGCATAGTGTAAATGCTCATAAAAAGCAGTATATTGCTTAATAACTTGGTTTTTGATAAGGAAAATACTGTCATATTTTACTATATAAACCAGCCTTGGTTTATATTTGGCACTTGGTTAGGAAAAAGATGATTTAGTAAATTAATATCACTATTTTTTCATCCTCATAGTTTTATTTTTATTTTATTGGAGTTGCACTATCACCATCAAACTATATTGTTTTTTGTAACAATCCATAAATATTTTTCCTCTAATTAAAAAAAAAGTACTTTAAAAAAATTGTCATTTATGATTTCCATGCTTTGTAGATATCACACTGGTGAGATTATGAAATAACAGTATTTGAATTGTCTAGTTTGGAAAATAACTTGATGCCAATATGCCCTCCTTAGTTTTGTGTTAGAAAAGATTCTTCAGTACTTCCAGTATGAATTGAGATGAATTAAAATTTTAAATTAGTAAGTAGAGTTGAGGCAGGGATACAAAATGTAGTCACTTTACATTAAGCTATCTCTTTTTTACAATAATGGACAAAATAGTTAGATCTAACCTGGGTTGTGGGCTTACTCTCCCAATTCATACTCACAGTAGCGGATAGACTCCTCACAATACAGCTATCATTTCTCCCCTCGATGTACTGAGAAATGGGAGTAGGGAAAGTAAGGAATCTGGTTTGGGGACTTGCTGATGAAGTCTGAAGGAATGAAGACTAGCCTAGATTACTTCCTTAAGTGGAAGTTCTGAGAGGCTCTATCTAATCAGAAAAAGGGAATCTCTGGAGTAGAGGGTTATTTCTGAGTTATAAAGTGGTTTTTCTGGATGAAGAGATTCTGAAGCTTGATGGAAAAAATCCAGAATACTGCCCAGTGAAAAGTGGATGTTCTTGGTCTCACTGGTGGCTTCGTCACTCTTATTGATGGATACTTATTCATTTATGTGTTCATCAATCATAATCACATGCTAGAGTTGATTAGCATTGTATTGGTTCAGCTGCAATCCTTCTTACTTAGTAGAATTTTCCCAGGTGTCCTGATTTCTGCTGAAGAGATAAAAAGTGGTTAAGAAGACTGTTCTTGATGATCAAATTCACAACCAGATGAAACTACATTGGAGAAACTTGAAACTGGGCGTTGTGCTTGCTTAGTTACTGTTAATGGCTGTTGAAAGATCATGGAAAATGACAGGGGTGTTGAAAGAGAGGTTCATTATTAAAGGGATGATTAGTGAACATGTAAAAAAGGAAGCAGCAATTACCAAGAGCCAGGATGACTTCTTCAAAATCTGATTATATTATACAAACCTCATTCCCTTTTTGACTGGGCTAACTAGACTGAGAAGGGGATGCAGAAAAAATTATTAATCTGCTTGTATTTCAGCAAAGCATTTGATAATCTCGTGCTATTAGAATGACTTGATATATGGTCAGAAAAGAGATTTAAATTCTACCTCTGACAATAATAGTTATGTAACTACATGCCAAGTCACCTAACCTTCCTAGACTGACTCAGTCTTCTCATTTAAAAAAAATGGGAATAATACCTGTTATCTAATTTTACCATATATTAAAAAAAACCCAAATCTTTATTGATCCTATTATCTCTGCTAATTGTTATCCTGTATCTCTCCTCTGCTTTATGGCTAAACTTCTTGAGAGCCATTTGTGCTCAATACTGCTATTTCCTCTCCTTTCTCTTTTGGAATCTTTTTGCATTGACCAATGTTTCAGTCTTCATGTCAGGGTTTCTGTCCAAGACAAGATGCCTCATAACCATGGAAAAACCTATATATTTCTAGAGAAAAAAACTGGAGGCCCATTGAAGTTAAATAAATTGTTAAAGATCACACAAGTAGTAAGTAGTATAATCATGATTCAACCATAGGTCTTTTGACTATATAAGTATTCTTTCTCCCATACCATAGCTGCTTCTAGGGGTTTGTTGTCAAAGATGTCAAACTTAAGCAGACTCATTAGAATGGTAATAAGAACAACAACAATAATAACTCAGTTTCTAATTTGTTGTAAGGCTATTATACAAGTTCATCTCATCTTTTTTTTTCCTTTCCACTTTCCTTAACACTATTTGTCCTCAACTTATCCTTCTAGCCAACTTTCCTCTTATTCTCCTATATAAATCCTATAGATCCATTTTAGATTGCTCTGCTCTACTTAACACTCCAAATTAATAATAGGGAGGGTTTCCCCCAACTGTATGAATGTCTTTAAGTAGTTTTTTCCTATTTGTAAAGTTCTCTTCCTAATTTTTTTTATTGAAGTTTTTTTTCTTTCACTCATGATCTATCTCAAATCTGGACCTTCTTTGACAGCACCTCTTCTTAATCCATCTAGAAATGTCTCCTCTCTCTTCCTTGCTCCTACTATTACTATGTCAAGAGACTATATATTGCCTTGAGTTTTATCAGATTGTGACATGTGTTGTCCTCTCCCAAAATTAAAGGTCGTTGGGAGCAGGAATTAATATTGTGAGTATCAACATTTCTGTTTTTCTTAGTGTGACTTGTATTGCTTTTCTTTCTTTCTTTTTTTTTTTTTTCCTTTTGCCTGATGGGGAAAAAAGATTTTGAATTTTTTTTTCTAATTTAATCCTTTTCTAGCCTTTTGGTCCAAGCTTCCCTTTTTGTTATCCTTTATTATTCCCTCAACAAATTGAGGCATAATCTTATTGGTGAGTCTCCCTTCATGGTTCTTTCTTTTTGCAATATGATCCCTACTTAATTTCTTTTCTTAAAGGGGGAAGATCCTTTTTTTTTTAAATGTCAAAAAACTATGAAACCAAATCAGTGTTTTGTTATTGTTACTATTTTTGTTTCTAACTTTGATAGTGTTTACTTCAGTCTCTCTCTTTTTTTTTTTTCTGGATTAGAGATCTAGAACTGTCATCACTATATACCCTATCCCTATATTAGGGGATCAGTACAGGGAATTGAATTTCTAATTACCTGATTTTTTTTTTTTTGCACTAAAGTTCCTTGAGGAAAGGGACCCTTCTTAACTTCATAAGGAAAATATTTTCAAAGTTTAAAAAAAGCATTCATTTTCTTGGATATTAGTTCATATTCCCTAGCGTATAACTTTTCTTCTAAAGTCATAATTAAGTTTTGTATTAAGGATTTAATTTAAAAGGGAGAAAAACAATGAATTTTAGATGCAAGTTTGTGAGCAGATATAGATCAGTGTTCACCATTCTGTAATAAAACACTATCAAAAACTCTATGGTTTGGAGAAATTCCTCAGGATGAATATGCTTATATTCCAACTATGTGATCTACTCTTCCTTACTATTTAAGAGAGGGAGATAGGACAGAAAGGGATAAAGAGATGCCATTTCTTGTTATTGGATAGGTGTCTTTTAGGTCAGGGGTTCTTAACTTGGGATCTTGTGAATGTATTTGTTTTAAATATTTTAATAATTGTATTTCATAACAAATAGTTTCCTTTGACATCCCATATATTTTATTTTATATTTTAAAAAACATTCTGAGAAGAGGTCAATCCATAAGCTTTCCTAGATTATCAGAAAATAACATCACAAAAAGTTGAGGATTCTTGGCTTCTAAGTATTGACATGATATTTGTTTGCTATATAGTGGTCTGATTTAAGATCTAAACTATTCAAGTTATGTCATGTACAAATTTTTCCCTGACAGGGAAGGACTTGACACTTGACTTCTTAAGCATAAAGTTTTGGCTTTGTATAAAACATTTGAAATTGAATAGTGTTAGTGGCAGATAACTTTGTGGAATATGAACTACATATTACATTGAAGTTTTATTGTATTCTCTTATCATAGGCTGATTCCTAAGCCGCATAGTGTCCACAACAGGGAAGGTGATAGTTTCATGTGTGCTTATCAGACCAAATATGGAATATTAAATTTAATTCTGGGTACTACATTTTGTAAGGATATTAATAATGTCAAAGGGCTCCTCTCAGGGACCTAAAAAACAATATCGTAAAAGGATTTTCTGAAGGAAGTTTATACTGGAGAAGAAAAGCTTTGGAAATGGAACTTTGGTGTGATGATTATTCTTAAATATTTGAAGAGATACTACATTCTAACAAGGATTAGATGTGTTCTCTTTGGCTAGAAAGAACTAGAAACAAAGGGTGGATGCCCAAGGAAATAGATTTCAGTTCAGGAAAAAATCTTAACTATTAGAGATATTCAAAGATGGAATAGCTTCCTCAGAAAATAGTAGGTTCCTCCTTGTTAGAGGTTTTGTGATGGACTGGATAATGGGCTTGTTAGAGACACAAAGAAGACAATTCTGTTTAGGTGTCTTTTGAATAATTTATAATCAGAATTTAGAGATTTAAACAATTTCATAGTGTTTTTCTTTTCTTTTTTTTTTTTTTTTTTTTTGGAAAATGATATGTGCAGAGCAGTAAAATGTTAAGTTTTTCCCCCTCAATGTTTTTTGTTAATCTTTCAACAGAAGTTTAGTAAATTAGGCTAAATTTTTAACCTGTGTGCCAGTGGAGAACAGTGTTCAACCAGATTCCCAATATTTGGGTGTAAGTGATGCAATTAATTAGTTTTGAATGCAGAATGTTAGAAGACTGGATTTATGATTAACAGTCTTTACAGTTCTTTTTGCTGAGATAAAGTAAAAATCAGAGTGCATGCAGAGTAATGGTGATTATTTCAAGATAGCAATATAATTCAGAAAAGATGTTTAGAATCTTAAAGTTCTTCTGTTGCTACTGTAATGAACTCATGTTACATTTTGACTATTTTGTCTGCATTGCATTATTTTCCTGAAAAAGCAGCCAATTTTCCTTTTGGCAAGTGGGCTTTACTATATAAGCAATTGTCAGAGATCTGGTTACTTCAAGGTAATGTCACAGGTCACTAGTGGCTTCTGTAATTATTAATGATGTGTATTTTGTTTGGGATGCTTGGCTTTATGTGAATATAAAAAAGTTTCAGAAAAAATAAGGAAATGCATTATGAAATAATAGGAATCAGTATCCCATGGTTTAGCTGCTCTTTGGGGAGGTAATTTGATATGTGTTGTGTGTTAGCTCTGTGATTCTATTGGTGTTGGTTATAGTCTTTTGACTTTAATAAGTTGCTGGACTGGTAGAAATATTACTAACTATGATTAAATTCAACACCCCATTCTGTAAATCAGTCTATAATCTATAGACTTGTTCATAGACAAAATACCATTCTATTAACAAAGCTATATTGAGAACCCATTATTTTCTCAATATTGCACTGGTGTATGACTTCTGTGAAGAATTTTTTTTAGCTGGGTCTGGATATGCTAGTTCCTTGGTATGTGAAACTCTTGGGTGCAGGAAAAACTCTTCTTCCAACCTTCCCTCTTTCTGAAGATGAACAATTCATTGGTAACTTTACATCTTAGAGAGGAGCTAGGACACTGAAGGCTATGAATTGCCTGTGTCCTTATAACTAGTATATAGCAGAAGCTATGTTTCAATTTACTTCATATTCCTACTTATTTCATGATTCTTTTTTGATAATAACTTATATTTTTATGGCTTCTTATGGTTCTGAAGGGCTTTCACTTGAGCTACATTTGATCTTTATAATAGCCTTATTATGTGTTTTTACCAGTAGAGTACTTATTCCCATTTTACAGATAAAGGAGTCCCAGGACTGAGCAGGCTAAATAACTTGCCCTTGGGTAAGGCAGTTCATAGTGGCAAAGTTGGAATTTGAAGTCAGGTGTCAATTCTTTTTTCCCATGTTGCATCCATTACAGTGTAATGGCCCACAGGCCAGATGCAGCAGCTGAGGACGTTTATCCCCCTCACCCAGGGTTATGAAGTTTCTTTATTTAAAAACCCACAAAACAAAGTTTTTGTTTTTACTATCATCCGGCCCTCCAACAGTCTGAGGGACAGTGAACTGCCCCCTATTTAAAAAGTTTGAGGACCCCTGCATTATACCATTGATTCTTTTTCAAGCATGAAGAATTCAACCTTTTTAAAAATTCATTTTTATTTAATTATTTTTTTCTTTATATTACCTTTATTTCTGAATATTTCCCTCATATCTACAAAGTTCCCCTATATGAGAGAAGAAAGGGAAGAAAAATCATTTTTATAAAACTAAAGAACATGTCAAATAAGTTTTAGTATATTCAAAGCTCTACATCTATAATCCTCTTTTACAAAGAATGATGATCAATTTTTCACCTCTTCTTTAGAGATATCTATATTTAATATCTTCATTTCTTTTCTTTCACTTTCTTCCTCTTTGTAGTCTAGCTTCTGATTTCATTATTCAATTAAAAGTTCTTTCTCTGGAGTTTTCAGTGATCTCTCATTCACCAAATCTGATGGCTTTTTCTCCGTCCTCATTCTTTTAAGCATTCCATAGACTTTTACAGTTTATATAACTCTCCTTTCCTTGTTACTTTTATTCTCTATTATAGCATCATTCTCTCCTGGTTTTATTGTCTGTTTCTCAGTATCCTTTGTTAGATTTACATCCAAGTTAAGCCTGCTAATTATAGATGACCCACAGGACTCTGTTCTGGGCCTTCTTTTCTCCTACTATATTTTTTCCTTGATGATCTAATTGGCTCCCATGAATTCAGTTATCTCTATGCAAATATTTATCATATCTACCTATCTAGAAGTAATCTCCTTGTTGACCTCTTTTTGCAACTCTTAATTACCTATTGCACACTTTGAACTGGAGTGATTTTAAATTCATTATGTCCAAAACTGAGGTCATTATCTTTTTTCTTAAAACTTTCCCTCCTAATTTCCCTACATTATTATAGAGGTTACCATTCTCCACTCAATCACCTAGGAAACCTAGGTGTCATGTTTGACTCTTTTAGTCCACAACTCCAAATAACCAAATCTGAGTGTAGATGGCTCTCTTTGTCACAAGATCATTGGAACTGGCATCAGTCACTTCATTGTTGGAAAGAGTCATATTCATCAGAATTGATCATCATATAATATTATTGCTGTGTGCAATGATCTCTTGGTCCTGCTCATTTCACTTAGCATCAGTTCATGTAAAGCTCTCCAGACCTTTCTGAAATCATTCTGCTGATCATTTCTTATAGAACAATAGTATTCCATAACATCCATATACCATAACTTATTCAGCCATTCTCCAACTGATGGACATCCTCTCCAGTTTCTAGTTTCTTGCCACTATGAAAAGAGCTGCCACAAACATTTTTGCACATGTGGGTCCCTTTCCCTCCTTTAAGATCTCTTTGGGACATAGGCCCAAAGAAACATTGCTGGATCAAAGAATATGCACAGTTTGATAACTTTTTGAACATAGTTCCAAATTGTTCTCCAGAATGGTTGCATTTGTTCATAGTTCTACCAACAATGTATCAGTGTCTCAGTTTTCCCACATCCCCTCCAGCATTTGTCCTTGTCTTTTCCAGTCATCTTAGCCAATCTGAGAGGTGTGTAATAGTATCTCAGAGTTGTCTTAATTTGCATTTCTCTGAACAGTAGTGATTTGGAGCACTTTCTCCTATGATTAGAAATAGTTTTAATTTCTTGATCTGTAAATTGTCTGCATAACAACACTATCCTTCTCTGTCCTCTGACATTTTATTCACCCTGATGCTGATCTTCATTACTTTCTGGGTGATTACAATAGCATGTTGGTTGGTGTTTCTGCCTCTAGTCTCTTTCCACTCTAAATTATTCTCTACTTAACTTCAAATTGGACTATGTCACTTCTCTTCCTCCTCCAACCAGATCAATTAATGTGGCTCCCTGACCTCCAAAATCAAATATAAAATCCTTTGTCAAGCTTTAACCAGTGCTTTTCTTACTTTTCTAGAGTTTTTACACCCTCCTTCTTTCCCCACTGCTTCCATATGTATGCTCTACAATCCAGTGACACTAGCCTACTTGCTGTTCTTTACATTTGACATTTTATCTCCTGACTGGGCATTCTTTCTGGCTAACCTCCATTTTTGGATTCTCTCCTTCCTCAGGCTTTCATACCTTTCAAGTTTCCTGCCTTCCACAAGAAGCTTATAGTTCTTCCTGATCTTTGTGTCTTCCCTTTGAGATTACCTACAACTTAATCTGTGTCTAAATTGCACACATATATAGTGTAGTTGTTTACATGTAGTCTACCTCATTAGACTGTGAACTTCTTGAGAACATGTATTTTTTACCTTTCTTTGTATACTTAGTGCTTAGCACAGTGGCACATAATAGATACTTAATAAATGCTTCTTGACTTAAATATTCAGTTATTATTATTGTTTCTTTTTTTGTTGCTGTTGTTTCCATTTATATCACCAGAGTTACATATGTCTTTACTGCTTCTATTGATATAGTCTGTATCACTTCATATAAGACTTTCTGAACTCTTGTGAATTCTTTATATTCATCATTTGTTATTGTACTGTATTATTTTGTTGCAGAAATTTGCCACAATTTGCTTCAATTGATAGGCACTTACTTTGTTCCAGTTCTTTGCTACCATAATAAATGGGCTACTATAAATATTTTGGTGTACATGAATCCTTCCTTTCTGGAGGGCCTCTTTTAAAAAATCAACATATTTCACAAACCTCCACATGATCATCATCATCATTGATTGAGAACATATGGCTACATACAGACTCTTGGTAATAACTCTGTTCCACACCCCTGCCACCCTCACTCATCTGATACATCAGTTCCATATTGAGAATGACTGTACTGCATCATAATGGGTAAATGTCAACTTTTGAAATTTAGTACATAAGAAACATTCAAGGTTAGTGAATACTGCATTCCTGGTCTCAAATATTCTTTCTTTTCTCATACTCTTTCCTCCCTTTTTTCTCCTGATTCCTAATGTCTTGAGGCTGGAATACATCTTCTAAAAATAGAGATAAAGACGTTTGAAAGTATAATACTAAATCCATATTGATAGCTTGTGGTGACTTTATCCCAGATATCATTGGAACTAAAAAGATTAGCAAAGAAACAGAAGCTTTGAAGATAAAGGAAGATCACAACAAATTGCATCAGGAATAAATTTTAGCTAAGTTGCCCATGGAGATCCCTAAAATTTACCTCTCATGAATTGAGATGATATTTTAGATATGTACAATTTTTAAGCCTTATCCATGGCTTTAACTTTCAATGGGAGATATTTTTTTTCATTGCTCATCCTGTCTCCATAAATATAATTATTTCGTGATCATATATCTTGAGCTGAAAGGGACTTTAGAGAACAACTTGTCCAAACTCTCATTTTGTGGTTGAAGAAACAGGTCCATTGCAGGGTGGGGGCAGAGTGAAGTCATTTGCCCAAGGTTACATATATCCAAGAGGCCATCTGGTTTAGTCCATGACAGAACCAAGATTCTTTCTACATTATTCTTGAAAAGTAGGTACCTGGCTTTGTTTAAAGGCCTTCAGTGTTGGAGGGACTCACTACCTCCTTTTGTACTGCATTTCACTATTGAATAGCTGAATTGTAGAAAGTATTTCTTTATAGGGAGTCTAAATCTACTTCTCTATAGTTTGTATACATTGCTCCTCTACCTTCCCTTTAGTCTAAGAAAAACAAATCCTGTAATGTCCAGGATAGCTTTCTTGAGGAGCAAAAAAGGACTAGTTTTTCTTCAGGATTCCTGGATGGGACTTGGTCTTAGCAGGAGAGTCACCACGAGGATGTCAGAGATAGAGTCTAGAATCTGGAGTCTGGAGTCTGAGCTCGAGCTCATACACATTCCAGTCTGCTTATTTCAAGTCCTCTGAGCCCTTATATATCTTAGTACAATTACATCACTACAGCACACTGAGCATGTGCCAACTGTAGAACCATTACATCCATACTAAGTACTAAGTATATGTGAACTAGAGTACTATTATCCCATCAGTCAATTTGAGTAAACAGTGTGCTGTAAGGATCTTTGCTTCAAATGTGCTTTTCTCAGAATACCCCAATATCTGCGGTCCTCTACATCTCCCACTTTCGTTTGCTTTAGAACACAGGTGATCATGCCCTCTCTGACTTCTCAGGAAGGGAGGTGAAAACACCAAAAAGAGTTGATCACACCCTCCCTGACTTCTCAAAAAGGGAGGTGGGCACCAAAGGGAAATGAGGAGCCAAACCATATATTGTCAGTAGGTTTCCTCTGGGCTGTCTTATTTGAAAGAGGTACACATGAAATTCATCAGCATGGAAGGTATTACACAAGCACATAGTAATTTAACACATACTAGTAGTGATGTAACAAAAAATATGAATCAACATGAGGAATTATACATGTCCATAAGCCCTAGAGATAGTCCAAAACCAATATATTGTCTATTGCTTCATCTGTCAGGGAATCCAATGATTCCTGCAGGTTTTGAAGTCCTGCAACAGCCTGTTGACAATTTTTGATGTTCCTGAATCAATTGCCATACACACTGGGTTAGCAGCCATGCTTTTTCAGTGGCACATGTAGTTAGAGATGCAACCACCCATAGATTGATGGGGATTTTATTTACTACAAAAGGAGTAAAAACTCCTGTTTCACCTTCAAATATCCATATCAAAGGGATAGCACTAACTTCAGGTGCTATTGAGCCTTCTATGCCAGACATATGGGTATCTGTCATAATCTTTGGCCAATGACTGGGCCAACTGGCATTTCTAATGACTGTACAATCTGTACCATGTCTACCAACCCTTTCAATGGTATGCCATTTACATAGATAGTGAGCATAGGACAGTTAACTTTAATAGCTGCAGTTTAGAATATTCCTGCATTCTGTTGTTAGGAGTCAAGGTCTGGATAAATATCACCAAATTGCCTATTAGAAATGTGTATCAGTAAACCTGATGCTACTATTTTTCCTGGGTGATAAGTTACACATTGTCTACCTGTATTAGTGACTGGGATATTAGCTACACATTCCTCAGTTTCCCAAATCAATGTATGGATAGACACTGTTTTGTAAGCACTCTTGGGAGGTGAAATGGTCAAGAGTACTATATGTGGAAGCAAGGGATCTATAAATCATAGAGACAGATTTCATTGGGGATATCTTAGTAGTCCCAGCTGCACACAACTCTATTCTCCCTGACTGCAATCCTTTTCCCCCATCAGGTTGCTTTTTAGCTGATCGATCATGTTGGAGTACTGAACTGCTAAAGATTCTCTGGGTATAACATTGGCTGCCATCATGCTCCAAGTGTTTTTTGCCTGGGGCCCTGGAGCCAAATCCTGCTTCCCATTTCCCTGAGTTAGTCTACATTCTGATACCCAATGGAAGCCTTTGTTGCACTTTGGACATAGGGTTTTGGGTCTTCTTCTCCCACCCTGTTTTTTATGCCTACATTGAGCTTTCAAATGCCCTATTTTACCACAATGAAACATTGACAAGTCTCTCTGGAAGTCCCTTGCCAAAAGGGACCCTGATTTCCTCTGTTCAGATCTTGAGAAGTCTGCATCACAGCCTGTGTATAAAAGGTATTTGTGCCCACTGTGGTATAGCGTCTTATGATCTTCTCTAAAGGAGTACCCTTGTGTAGTTCTAGTACATTTCTTCTACAAACCTCATTAGCATTTTCTCTAGCAAGTTGTCTTATCATAATTTCTGTTGCTGCATTTTCATCAATAATTCGTATGACAGCTGTCTGTAGATGTCCCATGAAATCAGCAAAGGGTTCATTTGGATCTTGCACTATTTTCATGAAGGCTTCCCCTCTAACTTGTCTTCCTGGGAGGGTGCCCGATGCTTTGATAGCAGCAGAAGCAATTTGCTTATATACTGCATAGGTTAATTAATCTGCACTAAAATGTCTGCATAAGGACCTAAACCTGATAGTTGATCAAAGGTGACTGATATATTAACTCCTGGTTGCCTATTTCATTGGGCTTGTATTCTACAGAGTTCACTATACTCAGGAAGCCACAAGTTTTGTCTAGGTTCTAAACATGTCTTTGTTATAGATTTCTAATCACTAAAGGTTAAAATTTCATATGTCAAATTCTCTAATATCATCTTAACATAAGACCATGTAGACCCATAAAGAGTGGAAGCCTTTTTCAGATCTTTGATAATTTCCAGATTAAAAGGAGTGTACCTTCTTTCTTGATCTGAAGTCAAACTCTTTAATCACAGAGTATGCTTCTATTCTCAAATCAGATGTATCCTGTCCTTCCTCTTTAGCTTTAATGCCTTTTGTAATCATGTCATAGGGGGGTGGATAAAACTGCTGCATGAATGGTGCTGATGGTGTCCCTGCCCCTTCCATTCCTCCTCTTTCCTCTGCCCATGAAGGCGAAATTGAGGGAGGAAGGTCATGAGATGGGGAATGCTCTAAAGGTGCCTGCCTGATGGGGTGTAACTGAGCTGTGAAAATGAGAAGCATCAAACCCCTTAAGCTCAGTAGCACTGTGCTTACTCCTTTACTGTTTAATTCTCCATGCTTTTCAGATGCTTTGTAAGTACCATACCCCTCCTGCTCTTTTTCCTTACACTTCCTTGTCTGGCTGTCCACATTAAAATTTTTCTTTGTTTTAGAACTTGTGGGATTCTTTAAAGTCAGTTGTATTATGTTATATATAAGGGATGTTGTTTCCTCAGGAATTGAATCAGGATCCTTAGCTTTGTAATATTCAATTAGTTGCTTTCCCATTAGTTTCCACATATCTGGCTTTAATTTTTCTTCCTTAGAGAGTCAAGGAGACGTGCCCTCTAATATATTTAAGAGTCCAGTGATCTGCTTCCAAGTTACCAACAAACCTTGCTTCTTTATTAATCTAACTATGCATGCTACCCACTTCCCTTGAGGTGGGAAAGGCTCTTTTCTTAGTATTTGCCCCATTTCAGCTAAGAAATGAAAGTGACTAGTTTAGCCTTTACCAAAGTTTCTTGCCTATTTTTATCTTCACCCTATTTCCAGGTCACAGGGACTTCTCCACTGAGTTTACAGTCCCATCAGTTGAACTGCCGAGTGTAGGTTCTTATGCCCAGAGTCTCAAAATGTAGTGTGCTTCTTTCAGTGCCCCACATTGGGTGCCAAAATGTAATGTCCAAGCTAGCTTTCTAGAGGATCTCTGGATGGGCCTTGGTCTTAGCAGGTGAGCCACCACGAGGATGGTCAGGGATAGAGTCTGGAGTCTGAGCTTGATCTCACACACACTCGAGTCTGCTTATTTCAAGTCCTCTGAGCCCTTATATATCTTAGTACAATTACATCACTACAGCACATTGAGCATGTGCCAACTGTAGAACCATTACATCACCATACTAAGTACTAAGTATATGTGAACCAGAGAACCATTATCTCATCAATCACATTGAGTAAACACCCTGGTGTAAGTATCTTTGCTTCAAGTGCACTTTTCTCAGAGTTCCCCAATATCTGTCATCCTCTACAAAATCCAGTTATTCTTTCATATGATAAATTTACAGACACTTGAAACCCACAATTAAGTTTCCCATATCATTTGTTCATTAGATTAAAATAAGCCCTACTTCATTCAAGTGATGCTTATGTGACACTATTTCAAGATCCTTTATTATATGAATTGCTGACTTATAGAATCTTTGACACTTGTCATCTTCATCAGGACAGTTAGGTGACCCAGTGGATAGAGTAGTGAGTCTAGACTCAGGAAAATTCATCTTCATGAGTTCATATCTGTTTTCAGACACTTACTAGTTGTGTGACCTAGGGAAAACACTTAACTCTGTTTGCCTTAATTTCATCACATGTAAAATGATCTGGAAAAGGAATGGCAATCTACTCCAGTATCTTTACCAAGAAAATCCCAAATGTGGTCACAAAGCATTCAACACAACTGAAAATGGTTGACAATATCTTCATTACAATGTCCTAGAATCCTATAGGTGAGTGATCAAAAGTAGTACACATTGGTTATTACCTTTCTAGTCCTGAATTCCACATCTTTTGGTGCATAATAAGATCTTATTTGCTGTTACCTTATCCTGTTGTTTGAAGCAGACAACAATTGATTAAAATTCCCAAATCTTTTTTTGCATGAATTTCCTAGCTCCATATTTTACTTAATAGGTTTTTTGAACCCCAGTAGACATGTTTACTTTTATCTCTGTTATATTTTACCATCTGTTTAACTCAATATTCAAGCCTGTCAATATCTTTGTAATCCTTAACTATTGCATTAGCCATTTCTATTAGTTTTGTTATCTGAAGATTTGATTTTTTAAAAATTGTTTCTTTTGTTTTTTTTTTCCACTATCACTTTCCAAATATTTATCCTTCATAATAGAATTCTCCCTTGTAAACACATAGGTTTGGTAAATATATCATCCATGACTTTATTATCCCAGGCACTGCAACAATATTAAATAGAGGCTATCTAAAACACAAATCCTTTGAAAACTTCATTGGAATTGACTTTAACCATCATGGATTATTCTTTGAGCCTAGAAATAATAATTGTCATGATTCAGGAGCCATCTGCCAGTGGCTGCTGGAGGTCTAACTCAGACCTGTAGAATGGATCTCTTCATGTGAGAGGATGATGATACAAGGAGACTGAGAAGCAGTTGCTGTTCTGTGACCTCTCCACTGAGATGCAATTGCATTGTCTGATCTCTCACCTCTTCCCATAGCCTCCAGTTTATTTCATTCCCAGTCCACAAGCAACACCTGTGTCAGTAAAGGCTGCTTTGCAACTCCTTCAAATGTTATGATCCACAGCTGTGGAGGGTCTCAGAAAATTGACCTGCCCCTTCACTTAGGTATGCTCCTTAACAAATAATAATAATAATAAATAGGAATATTTGTCTAGTCCTTAAATTCTTGCAAAATACTTTATAGATATTATTTTCTTTTGTCCTCACAGCAATCCTTGGTGGTAGGCATTATCATTATTTATATTTTGCATATGAAGCAACTGAGGCAGAGGAAGGTTAAATGACTTGCCCAATATCACAAAGCTTATAAACATCTGAGGAAAGTTTGAAACTTTTATCTTCTTCTTCTTCTTTTTGCTGAGGCAACTGGGGTTAAGTGACTTGCCCAGGGTCACACAGTTAGGAAGTGTTTAATGTCTGAGGCCAGATTTGAACTCAGGTCCTCCTGACTTCAGGGCTGGTGCCCTATCCACTGCACCAATTAGCTGCCCCAATTCTGATTCACACTAGCCCCAGCATTATATCCAGTGTACCATCTAGTTACTGAGTTAATTTCAAATTTGCCTAATTATACTTTCACTTCGCCCATTTTTTTTCCCATCTTTTCAACAAGATTAGCAAAAGAAGTGCTGAAAAATGCCGTGGTGATTTTTAGCATTTCCTTGTTTGCCAAACTAGTAACCTTGTTAGAACAAAAAATGAAGATATTCTGTCATAATCTGCTTTTCATAATTTCATAAGAGTGCTTTTCAATTTTCTCAAAAGTTCAGAGTTCTTTCCCAAGTAATATATAACTTATTCCTAATAAAATGATGATAGTGTTTTGTTTTTATTGTTTCCTTTCCTAGATGTTTCCTTGACTTTGTTTCCTTTTATTCCATATATTCAGCCATTTTCTAGATACTGGCATTACTGTCTTCATAACATCATCTCTAATGTACCTCTCCCTCTTCTTTACTCAAAAAGCACTATTCTACTTTAGGTTCTCATCGTTTTTGCCTGGACAAATGCAATAGATTTCTCATTAGTTTCTCTACCTTAAATTTTGACCAACTCCAAACCGCTATTCAACTGCCAAAGTATAGATCTATACATGTAACCTTCTTCCTCATTTCCATTAGTAAACATCAGTGGATTATGATATAGCTCATAAAGATCAAATACAAAATGATGCCTGACATTTTTACAACTCAACCACTTTCTACAATTCCAGTTTTTTTTTTTGTTTTGTTTTTTGCACTTCACTCCCTTCCATATGTTCTATAATCTAATGACAATGGACTACTTAATATTTTTTAAAATGACATATCATTTCTTCTCTCCATTTTCCCTTTTTTCTGCCTCTTAATTTCTCTGCTTCCTTTAAACTCAGCTGAAAATTCCCTTTTATCATACACCTTTCCAGGTATCCCCATATGCTACTATCTTTCCCATTAAGAATACCTTACCTCTGTTCCTTATGAGTAAAGGGCTGTTCTGTTCTTCATTATATATTCTGGTTAACACAATGAGTGACACATAGTAAGCACTTAAACGCTTGTTGACTGACTAGAAGCTTACTTATTACCCCTTTTGTAATCCAGAATCTTTATCAAGATTTGAATTAATATAGATTTCAGACTCCCTTAATCTCCCTCCTCCCCCTTTTTTTGGTATGTATATAATCAGAAAAATTCTTGCCCTTTGTTTCCATCTTTAGTATATTTCCTTTTAAAATCTAAGTTGCTTGGTGAGCAATCTGTTTATCCACACCAGTTATCAGTTTTAGATAAAACTCTAACTTTTCCCTCTGTATAAGTATTTTTCTTCCGAGATTTCCATTTCTCCTGAGATAAGTTTTATATATGGCTTAAAATTGGACATATGTAGCTGTCATAATAAGTGTCCTTTCTCCAAATTCTTGGAAATCTACTCTTCCATACTCTACGTTGTCATTTCCCTCCTCCTTCCTGCAACCCTCTGTCCAAATCCAGTAAACTCTAGTAGCTTTCTGTTAGTTCCAGAGCAAATACAAAACCTTCTGTATGGCATTCAAAGCTCTTCATCATCTAGTTCCCTCCTAAATTTCCAGTCTTTAAACACTCTATTCCCCCACTGCCAGTCTTTAATCAGGAGATACTAGTTTCCTGACTAGTCTGAAAACAAGACAACTTCATTTCTTTGCTCCAGGAATTTTCTCTGGCTGTCCCAATTCCTCTACACCAATTATTGGTCTCTCTGGCTTCCTTTAAGTTCCAACTAAAATCTTAACTTCTTTAGGAAGCCTTTCCTAATGCTTCTTAATTCTAGTATCTTTTTTTTCTATTAATCATTTTCTGATTAACATTATCATTAATCCTGATAACTTAATCATTATCCTGATTAGATAAAAGTCCAAAAGATTTGGACAAGCTAGAGCAATGGGATTAATTAATAAGATGAAACAGGTATGAATGCTGTTTTAGAATGTAGTTAATTAGAAATTAATATTAATTCTTAGAGTTGAGGACACAGGTTAATCTACATTTATGACTGCATAAGATATCAGGGGTTTAGAACTCAATTTATTAGAGTATTCCCTACTTCACCATTAGTACTGCTGATTAATACTTTCTATAAATGACTAGGTTGAAGTTTGTTATGGAATTATGGAGATAGTTCTACACTGGTAAAATACTTACAGAAATATGGGATCACCGGTTTTATGTGATCTTGATTTCAGGATAAAATAATATAATCTGGCCTCAGAGGACAGGTGATCTAATACTTCAGTTTCTCTTTCAGTATTCCAAAAGATCTATAATTTCATTGACGTGAGAACTCCCATGAGCAATGTAAATTGTCCGTCCATTCTGTGTAATTAACTATTGTCCATGACTTTCAATGTGTCATCAGGGGAAATCCACTCCATGTGCTTGAGATTTTCTTCTTTTTTTGGCATCACAAAAACACCATTGAAGCAAACAAGCTATAGAACAATTGTTCCATATTATCACTTTTTCAAAACTTTAATGAATCCTTCTATACCACTT
The DNA here is from genome assembly GCF_016432865.1 of Antechinus flavipes. Lineage (NCBI taxonomy): Eukaryota > Metazoa > Chordata > Mammalia > Dasyuromorphia > Dasyuridae > Antechinus > Antechinus flavipes. Next base: position 595,128,579 of record NC_067398.1, on the reverse strand, counting down.
CAAAATTCTCCTGTTGCAATGTTTTGCAATATGTGTGTATACACTTCACATGTTGTCTTTTAGGTGAAGCTCAACTACATTTCTTCAGATACTTTAGCATTTCATGATTCATAGACACATATTATCTGGAGAATATTAATATTAATAGAATTTTAAATATATCAATATTACTTTAAATCTAATAATATTAATATGGGTCTTTTAAGCAAAAGTTTTAAAATTCATTTTAGATGTAAGTACAAAAAAGGGGGAGAAAACATTTCTATGTATAGAACCTAGGTGGAAATTCATTATAAAAGTCATAAATTTCCATTTCAAGAAAACCTATATAACAAATATTTTCAAAACCATCCAGCTTACTATGTTCAAAAAGTTATCAAACTGTGCATATCCTTTGATCCAGCAGTGTTACTACTGGGCTTATATCCCAAAGAGATTTTAAAGAAGGGAAAGGGACCTGTATGTGTAAGAATGTTTGTGGCGGCCTTCTTCATAGTGGCCAGAAACTGGAAACTGAATGCATGCCCATCAATTGGAGAATGGCTGAGTAAATTGTGGTATATAAATGTTATAGAATATTATTGTTCTGCAAGAAATGATGAACAGGATGATTTTAGAAAAGTCTGGAAAGACTTACATGAACTGATGCTGAGTGAAATGAGCAGGACCAGGAGATCATTATATACTTCAACAACAATGCTATATGATGATCAGTTCTGATGGATGTGGCCCTCTTCAACAATGAGATGAACCAAATCAGTTCTAATAGAGCAGTAATGAATTGAACCAGCTACACCCAGCGAAAGAACTTAGGGAAATGAGTATGAACCACTACATAGAATTCCCAATCCTTCTATTTTTGTCTGCTTGCATTTTTGATTTCCTTTACAGGTAAATTGTATGCTATTTCAAAGTCGTGATTCTTTTTGTACAGCAAAATAACTGTATGGACATATATACATATATTGTATTTAATACATACTTTACCATATTTAACATGTATTGGTCAACCTGCCATCTGGGGAGGAGGTTGGGGGGAAGGAGGGGAAAAATTGGAACAAAAGGTTTTGCAATTGTCAATGCTGAAAAATTACCCATGCATATATCTTGTAAATAAAAAGCTATAATAATTTTTTTAAAATCCCACTTTTTTTTTTGCTTCATTGTAGATTTTATTTTGTGCTCTTCTATGTACTTTTTATTTTATTTCCCTCTTCCTTTTCCTTCCTCACCAAAAGACTACAATTAAACATGATTATGTATATATGCATAAGCATATGTGTATACACACATTCTGTTTTATGGGTAAATTCATGTAGTAACATGTACATATGTGTATAAACATGCACATATATACACATACACACTCATCCATATATATGTAAGACCACACTATGCTTATTTCTACTTGTCATCTGTTTTTGTGAAGGTGGCATTTTCTTTTCTGAGTTCCAATCTTTCCCTGTTTCTCTAAATCAATAAATGCCCTGTGGCATTATTTCCTATGCCACAGCAATATTCTAACCCAATCACATTCTATCTGAGAAATTGTCTATGAAAGTTTTCCCCAATTTTCTGTATTCCTTCTATTCTTGATTGCATACTATTTATTTATACAATATAAATTTATACAATTTATACAATATTTAATTATACAATATATATTTTAATTTAAACTCATCAAAATTAGCCATTTTGCACTTCACTTTGCACTTTGCAATGATCTTACCTTATAATATGTTTTAAGGTCTAATATTACTGATTGTTTCTTTTATCTCTTTCCTTATACCTGCCCTCTCTAGTTTCTTTGAAGTTCTTGACCTTTTATTCTTTTAAATGAATTTTATTATTTTTTTACCTTTTCTGACTCACTAAAATATTTTTTTATAATTTAATTGTGATGGCACTATTTAGATTAGTAGAATAAAAAAATTGGCTTTACCTTCCTGTGAACAATAAATATTACTTCAATTACTTAGATCTAATTTTATTTGTATAAAAATGTTTTATGTTTATGTCCATATAGTTCTTATGTCTGTTTTGGCAGGTATATTTAGGTATTTTATACTATCTAATTATTTTAAATGGTCTAAAATGATATTGAATAACATGGCTGATATATAGTGGTTTCCCTGTTTTCTCTTGATTAAATCTATTTTAGCTTTAACTTTGTTTGAAGTCATGGTTATTACCCCTACTTTTTTATATAATAAATTCTACTCTGGCTTTTATTTTATGTTTGAGTGTATCTTTCCTTTTTATAGATATATAAATATAGATAACAACATATCATTAAATTCAATATTTTAATGTGCTATCATTTTTCATTTTATGGGTAAATTATTCTATTCACATTCTAAACTATAATTACTTGTATATATCACTCCTCTCACTATCCTTCCTAACCTTCCTCACTCCTCTGCTTTACTTCTACCTGCTACTTTGTCCTCCTTTTTCTTAATCTACTCACCTTTCCAAGAATCCCTCTGCTTGCTATATTTACCAGATGTATTGTAGTTCCTTCTTCCCCTCAGTGGCATGCATCAACAATATAAGGTCCTTCAACTGTCTGCTTAGTAATAAGAGCTCCATACTTTCAGTGAAGTGAAAGTTTCTAAGGTTGAAATTGCTCTAGGGCTTATTTGTTGACTCCATAGAGTTGGTCTAAGGGTGTTTGTATTTTATTATGTCCAAACCTCTGCCTCGGAGTACTTTATTCTGTCAAAACCTCTGCCTCGGGGATCCGATCTTTTCTAGGGTGTTCTTAGGTTATCTTGGGAAACTGATTTACTTTGACTTTTATTTCCCCTGCTCTACATTTCCTCTGCAACAAATGTTCTTTATTTTTTTGATGGAGGAAATTTGGAAGACAAAAAAAACTTTCTGACCTACTTTGCCATCTTTCCAGAATCCTCTCAATTTAGGTATTTTTTCATGAGGAAACCTGGAGTTTCATGAAACTTCATGTTTGAGTTTAGAAACTATGAGAGTTTCACAATTTCTTAAAGGCATTACAGCTCGATTTCTTCCTGTTAAATTCTAGACCCAACTAATGTCAATTTGCAGAGAGGGAGGGAGAGGGAGAAGAAGGGGGTTGGGAGAGTGTGTGTATGTGTGTATATGCGTATATGTTTATGTGCATAAACACATAGAGGAATATTTGATTCCATCCAACTGCATATTAATCATTTAATTTTTCTTATATGATGAGTTAAACCAATATCTTAGTGATTGTGCCTTTTAGTAGGACTCCTAAACCCTGGCTCTTTATGAATCAGTATAATATTATCTGCAAGGAAGAACAATTGGAGAACTTTACTACACTTTTTAACTTTGACTCTGCTCTGGATATTTTCCATGACAGTGATGGAAAATTTTTAGAAGTAGATACCTTCTTTTAATATTGCATGATATTAATGATGAGAAAGTTGAATTAAATTATCTCTATTATACTTGGCAATACAATTTGGCATATGCGATGTAGATATATTGTTGGAAAAAAGTCTTTCCTATAGAGTTTTACTCTGCTGAAACCAGTGCTTTTAAAAAATAGTTCACATAGGCATAATCTTGTATTATTATATGAGTCAATTACATGATTCTAAAAAGCACAGTCTGTTCTGAAATATCAATTGTGAAAACCTGATACCTATTCTAATAACTTAATTGAAGATGCTTTCAATGCATTATGTAGATTATTTCTATGAAAGGAAGTACATTTGTCTTCAGTTGCTGAGTTTTTCTTGATTGCTTTTTTGGAATAGTAGGTTTGCAATTTTTGAGTCTTTATTCTCTTGTTCCAAAAGCTTATAGGCCAGTCTTTCAAAACTGAGGTTTTTTTTTTTTTTTTTTTTTTTTTACTTCCAAGATAGACTTCTGTTTATACTTAGTCTTGTTCAACTTCTTTCACTGCTTTTTTTTTTTTTTTTTTTTAAGTGCCCATTTCATGTCTTCTCTGAGAGTGCTAATGTGGCAGCTTGATTGTCTTTCTGATGCAGAACTTTTTTCCTCTGTCTTTTCAATTAATCAGTTTTCAGTTGCATCTCTAAATGACTTTGCTTTCCTAGATCTCTTGAATGACATGTTTAAATGGATTTTGTTATGTTATGAAGTAATACTGTCTATAATATTCCCTCAGTCTTCTGAAAAATTTTTCAGATAAAGTCATGTTCTAGACTGCTCTTGAACTTAGCTATCATATCACTCTGTTTGGCAAGTAGGTCAAATAGTTGATTAAAGATCATAGGCTTACTCTCAGTAAAGTTCTATATGAAATTGTCATAATGTTTATTTCCTTTCCTTCATCCACTACCATTTTTTGACATCAATATGTTTTAACTAATGTGGAAATAGTTTTAATTGAATGATGGTGTCTTAAAAAATCTTAGTGCAATTTTAAGCTTTAATCTTTTAAAAATGCACTCAGACTTTTGTATATCTGTACAACTTTGTATACTATATATATATATATATATATATATATATATATATATATATATATATATATATATACACATTTTCTTTCCAGTTTTCTACTAACTTTGCTATTTGATCTGACTGTACATAGAGAGTTGATTTAGGATTAAATTCTACATGAGTAGCAAGTCATTTACTGTAACTTAAAATCCTTTGCATGAGAAAAAATTCCGACATTTAGATTAAAAATCCTTGCTTCTTATTCCTTACTCTGGAAAAATTATTTTTCAACCCCCTTCCTTTTTTTTTTTTAAACCATTTTCACTTTTTACCACTCTTGTACTGAACTCACCCCACAGGTTTAAAGTATATCCTGATTTAATTTCAGTCTTACTGGAGTTCTTTGTAGAATTTCTTTGCATTTTTGCCTTCTGCATCTTGCTTGTCATTTCATATTACAATATTATTCTATCACAATCACATACCATAACTTGTTCAACCATTCTTCACTTGATGGACGTACCCTCAATTTTCAATTCTTTGACACCTCAAAAAAGAGCTGCTATAAGTATTTTTGTACATATAAGTCCTTTTCCTTTTCCTTTTTCATTTCTTTGGGATGCAGATCTAATTGTTGGTATTGGTAGGTCAAAGAGGTTATACATAGTTTTATAGACTTTTGTGCATAATTCCACCTTGTTCTCCAGATTGGTTGAATTAGTTCTCAAGTTCTTTAATATTTCATTAGTGTCTCAATTTTCCCACATCCTTTTCACACATCTGTAATTTTCTTTTTCTGTCATATTCGCCACTCTGATAGATAGGTATGAGGTACCTTAGAATTGTTTTAATTAACATTTTTCTAAAGAGTGGTGATTTAGAGCATTTTTTCCATATGATAGCCTCGATTACTTTGTCTGAAAAGTATCTTCCATATTTTTTGGCCATTTATGAATTGGAGAATGGATCTTTTTTTATAAATTTGACTTGGTTCTCTATATATCTGAGGAATGAAGCCTTCATCAGAGATACTTGTAAATTTTTTTCCACAGTTATGATTATCATATTTTTCCCTCCATTTTATTTCTCCTCTCTGTATTCAATGCTCTTTCTTTTCACTCTGTCCATCTTCTGTTTTGCTTCTGACTATTATCTCCCCCAATTCTTCCTCTCTTCTATCAGCTATTCCCCTTTTTTAATATCTTTTCCCTCCTACTTTCCTATAGCATAAGATAGATTTCTATAACTGACTGAGTATACTAGTTATTCCTTCTTTGAGCCAGTTCTGAAATATCCCTCCCTCCCTTTAGCTCCCACATTTCCCCTTATACTTTCAGTTTTTTCATGTCTCTTTTATGTGAAATAATTTACCCCATTCTACTATTTCTTTCTCCCTTTAACAGTACATTCCTCTTTTTTCACCCCTTTTATTTTTTTAGATATCATTCTCCCATAGTCAACTCACAATGTTGTGTTCTATGTATATTCCTTCTAACTGCTCTAAAAATGAGAATATTCTTAAGAGTTAAAAGTGAATTAAAAGTATCATCTTCCTAAGTTGGAATGTAAACAATTTAACCTTATTGAGTTATGATTTTTCTTTCCTGTTTATCTTTTTAATGCTTGTCTTGATTCTTATATTTAAAAGTCACATTTTCTATTAAGCTCTGGTCTTTTCATCAGGAATGTTTGAAAGTCTTCTATTTTATTAAATATTCATTCCCCCAAATCAAAGGATTATAATCATTTTGCTGGTTAGATAATTCTTGGTTGTTATTTTAGGTTCTTTGCTTCCTTGTGTAATAGTAGACATCTACTTCTATCTACATAGATGTTTCCTGTATCATTTGCTTAGTAAATGTTCAGTTGAATTTAATAATATAACTTAAATGTTACATTGCAAAGGATTAATTAAACAATTATTTCTCTCAAATGCCACCATGCTGATATTGATGATTACTTACTGTGAAGGAATGATAAATATAATTGGTGGAACCAATTGAATGTTCCTCTCAGTTTCATAAGTCTTCAAGTAAAGCCTCCATGAAGATAGGAAAAGTGTCATATATTTATGTTCTGTTATAAGACATTGTCAAAAGATATATGCAGCTGTCTAAAAAATATAAGGTAGAGACAGCTAGGTGGTGCAGTGGATAGAGCATCAGCCCTGAAGTCAGGAGGACCTGAGTTCAAATCTTTCCTCAGACACTTAACACTTCTAGGTGTGTGACCCTAGGCAAGTCACTTAACCTCAGTCGCCTCAGCAATATCTATCTATCTATCTATCTATGTACATATGGTATAAAAAAGAATTAAGGAGCTTGTTTGTCTTTCTTCTTCCTCTTCTTCCTCTTCACAAATGGGGTTAAGTGACATTCCCAGGATCACACGCCAAGAATAAATGTCTGAGGACAGATTTGAACTTGAGTCCTCTTGACTTCAAGGCTGGTGCTCTATCCACTACACCAACTAGTTGCCCCCAGGGAGATTATTTTTCTATGCTAAAAGCATGTGAGTTTGTAGAACATGTATTTATTTTAGATACTTGATGTTTAAGTTCTTTAACAATTACTTCAATAAAGTTAATTGGAAGATGAAAGTACCCAGTGCTCAAAGTAAACTTTAATGCTTTTCTCTGCCTTCTTATTACAGTATGCTTATTCATATTAGGATGACTTTTTCTCCTGTATTTCAGTATTGTGTAATAGTAGACATCTACTTCTATCTACATAGATGTTTCCTGTATCATTTGCTTAGTAAATGTTCAGTTGAATTTTATATATGTATATACTTAGAGTTAAATTTTTTTTTGTTTCATAATGCTATTTTAAAAGCATCCATATACTTTTTTTTTCAGTAATTCTATTTTATACTTTCTTTTAGCCATATAAGGATCTCTGAGTATCTTTAGTTTCATTGCATCTTCTTGGGAAAGTTTGTACTAAATATTGGCCTATGGATGTTAACTATAAACTAATTTGTGGTAGATATTGCTTTCTGAATCGAAATACATTTTGGGGGGTGGGTGGTATGGATTTTCAAAATATTGAGGTCTTTTGTTTTTGTATTACATTCATTTCTAAATGTTTTGCTCTGCTTTCTACCTTGGATTAGTTATCCTCTGTAACCAAGGATAAAAAAAAGAAGAAAACTAGTTCAGTAAAATCATCCAATAAGTCATCCACATCAGTTGTTATGTATACTGAGGAAGAGTGGGATATTTCTTCCAAGTAGATGCATTATTTTTCAAGCTTCCCTTCAATGTGTGAAATACTCCATTTTTTTTTGTCAGTTTAAAAGTCTTAATCTTATCAGACATTTCTTTAAAAATCTGAATAATAAAAAATGTCAGAAGAACATATCGTCAACTACTTGATATAGAAGAACATTGTGGACTCAAAGATCAGAAATTGTGGAGGAATAATAAGAATTCTATCTATCTAATCACATTATATATAGCCCTTTCAGTGGAATGCTCTCCTCATAGCAATCTCTATTTCTGTAAAAATATCCCCATTTTACAGATGAAGGAAGCTGAGACACAGTGATATAGTGGGTATCTTAGCAGTCTGTGTTATGCCTAAGCTCAAATGATTTTTTTCTTCTAGTTGTCTAGACTTTTGAAAGTAGATCATTTTAAAACCTGTTTTTGTGATGTGTTTCTAAGGAAAATTGAAGTGGCTGTTCATTGATGATATCCCACACATTGTGATTAAATTGTCTCTTCTGCTTATACTTGGCATTTCACCTGTTAGAAGAATAGGCAACTCAATTGGAAATATTGATGATAAAAAGTTTATTCTAAACAGATAAAATTACATTAATCTAAAATAAACCACTGGAAAATTATATGATACTGTGGATAGAGTGCCTGACCTAGAGTCAGGAACATTCAACCTTCTGAATTCAAATCCAGCTTCAGACACTTGCTTCTTGTGTTTCACTTTCCTTATCTGTAAAATGAGCTGGAGAAGGAAATGCAAATTACTCTAGCATCTTTGCCTGGAAAGTCCCAAAATGAGGTTATAAAGTTGGATAAAACTGAAACTACTGAACAAAGTAAACCAGCTATTTTGGGTCATCTGTGATGATTTTAACAAGGGCATTTCTGGATATTCATTAACCCCTCTCAATTCTTTATCTTATCTTTCCATAAAACCATCCAAGAAATTCTGGGTGTAAGTTAACATGCATAGACTATTGCATTTGGAATTGTGACATAATGCGCTCCTTCAGTCCTGTCAATCCTCCCTTTGAAAACTTGCAGACTCCTCCACCAAATCAAGTATAAGCTATACCTGACATTTGATGCTTTCCTTTGGCTAACTCCAATCTACGTTCCTTCTCTTTGACTCCTTTTCTCATACTACATTCCTGCCAAACTGTATTACTCCTTGTCCCATGTTTTTGTCCTGTTCTTTTCCTGTGTCTTTATTCATATCAACCCCTATGCCTAGAACAGGCTCCCCTTCTTTAATCTGATTGCTGAAATCCCTAGCCTAGATGCCACAACTTTAGTGAAACCATGCAGTTAAGTTACTTCTTACTTTATAAGATTTTAAATAATACTTTAATGTTTTTCTTTCTTGTTTCTTTTTTACTTTCTTATTTGTTAGAATGTTTAAATTATCCAGTTAGAATGTTCACTTCTCAAGAATAAAGATTGTTTCATTCACTTTATATAGATATAGATATAGATACATTTATGTGTGTATATATATGACTGTGTATATATTCATGTGTATAGGTACATATATTCCATAATGTTTATCACTTAACACATATTAAATTTGATTATTGAACTACATTTTGTAAATGTGCCACAATTGTGTATATTTTTTCTATCTCAGGTGGTAAATTCCTTCAGAGAAGTATTTCTGTGCTATTTACAGGTTGAACTATTATTTGCAGCCATTGGTTATTTCTAAATTTTGTTTTGCAGAATCTCTAGAGATATATACATTTTGGATTAATAAAAATAATCAACCATTTAGACTGATTTAATTATCTGTTAGTACCTGAAGTTCACTTCACAACAGTTCTTTGGGAATTATTATAAACTTTCACATTTTTCTAAGAAATCTTTTAAAAAGTTAATAGATATTTATTAAGTGCCTAATATGTGCCAAGCACTGAGTAAAAAGGCAAAAGACAGTCTGCCTTCAAGGAGCTCCCAGTCTAATAAGGGGACACAATAATAGACAAATAAATAAATAAACAACCAACAAATAAATAAATAAACAAATATGTAATTATATATATGTATATATATATGTATGTATGTATATATTTATAAAGCCATGTACAAGGGGGAAGACACAAGAACTAGGAGGGGCTGAGAAAAGATCTGTAAAAAAATCGGATTTTAATTGTGATTTAAAAGATGTCAGGGAAGGCAATAGGCAGAGATAAAGAAGAGGGATTCTAATCATTAAAAAAAAAAAAAGCCTATAGATGGAGTGTCTTGTTTGTAGATAAGACAGGATGCCATTGATTGAAGAATTTGTGGTGGGGGAGTAAGGTATAAGAAGACTGGAAAAGTAGAAGAGGGCTAGGTTTTGAATGCTTTCAATACCAAGCAAAGGATTTGAGCCTAGAGGTGATGGGAAGTCACTGGAACTTATTGAGTAGGAGGGTGACATAGTTGTTTCTCTGCTTTAGGAAAATCACTTTCATGGCTAAATGGAGGATAAATTAATACAGACAGACCAATCAGCAGGTTATTGCAGTAGTCCAGGTATGAGGTGCATGTTTAGGACATGCACAAGAAATGGTTTAAGATGTTTAAGCTTGGCATCCAGTTTGAGCAGTCTAAAAGTTACTTGAAGATGTGTGATTAGAGGTCCATAGGGAGTTTTGGGCAGAAAGGTAGATCATCATTAAGGAAATAATAATTAAATCCATGGGAACTGTTGAGATCACCAAATAAATTAGTATAGAGGGAGAAAAGAACAGGACTCAGGACAATCTATAGGTAGAGGGTGTGATCTGAAAGAGGATTTAGCAAAGGAGAGAGAAGGAATTGAAGAAGAATCCGGAAAGAATGTTGTCTTAAAAACCTAGAGAGAAGAGGGCATACGGAAGAGAGAGTGAGTGGTCAAATATGAGAGGAAAAAGAGAAGTCAAGGAGAATGAGAACTGAAAAAAGATCATTGCATTTGCAACTTTGGAAAGAACAGTTTCAAAAGAATGTAAATAGAAGCAAGTGTAAGGGGTTAGAAAGAGAATGAGAGGAGAGAAAGCTTGGGCTATTTTAGAATCCTTTTCATGAAGTTAAGGCACAGAGGATAGAAGAGACATAGGAAAATAATTAGTGATGATAGGATGTTATATTTACCAACTTTTGAGAACTGGATTCAAACAGCTGCCATTTACTTACTAGTTGTGTGAATTTGGACAAATCACTCTTTTCCCCCCCTAAGTCTCAGTTTTTTTAATCTGTAAAATGAGGGGGTTAGACTAGATCAAATTTTGAAGTGCCTTCCAAGTCAAGAATGCTTTGGTCACAGTGGATTTAATTTTATATTTCATTTCAATATACCCTAGATAGTATTGAGGTTCATTTGGATATTATAAATTTAATATATTTCTGAAAAGAGGCAAAGAAATTCTGGATATTATGCAGAATTTCTTTGCCCCTTTTCAGAAATATATTAAATTTATAAACATTGTTTAAAAGTCCTTACTTTACTTTCCATACTGAGGCATAATGTGTTGGGTCTATACCCCCATGAAATTTTGGTAATTAAATTCATGTTTAATGTGTGGGCAAAAGAGCTCCTTTTATGCTTCCTGGCTTTTTATTATCTTCTGTAATCTGAGAAGACTCAGACTAGAGGTTCTTTAAGTATTTGGGTAACTGAAAGAGGTATGTAAAATGCTGTCTCAATTACAGCTATAAAACCAATCTACCACTTCCTCTTCTCTGTACAGGATACAAGGCCTAAAAGACCACAAGCATAGCCATTTGCCTTTCCAAATTAATACTTGCTCTTTAATCACTTATCCATAATATTTAAAAAGACCAGCTTCTAAGTGCTTTGTTCTTAGTACTACTTATGTACCCAAGATCACAGTATTAAACCCTTATTAAATTAAGTATGGTTTATGCTGTATGTGCTTTTACAAATACAGGTTTGTTCATAGGTATTCTTCACCTCACTCCCAGTGATATTGCTGTTCTGTAGAACAGAGGAAGCCAATTTATTCTTCATTTGTACATCCCTTTCCCTGAAGTGTTCACATTCTGTTGGTTTCTTAACTCCCCATCTAAAATCAAAGCGTATCATTTTTGTTCTGATACCATATGCTGTGTCTTATCTGATCCGCATGCACTTAAACTCAGGTTTCCATGACAAAGACACAGTTGTTCCCCTACTGATTGGATTTAACGAGAAGCTGGTGCTTTCCAGGCAGGACTGCCGTATTTCCTAAAGGTCTTCTGGTCATGAGGGTATATCTATATGAATCCTCAAAAGGATTTAAGGAACTACCCTTATTTCTGAATTTCCTGGATTTGGTTGAAAGTATTTTCTATTCCCTGGCAATAACCAAGAAGAGCACTGATTCAAGCTCCTTCTAAAGAGTCGATCGGTAAACAAGCCAGCCTTTAACACTATTAGAGTGAAATCATTTCAACTGATAAATTGAGTAATGACCTGTCAGAAAAAAAGAAAGTTTCAGGGAACTTATAACTGTTCCTCTTTATCCCCATTAAAAAAAATTATCTTAGAAAGATTGATGTAAGATGACAATAAGTTGTCATTTGATCAGAATGCAGTCACCAGCAATTTGTAAAAAAATCTTTCTTACTAATAATAAGCAGTTTGGATATAGCTCTTTCAGGTTTGTAAAGTACTTTTTTTTTAAACACACATATAAACATCTCTTGAGCCTCACAGCAACTCTGAGGTAAGTGCTATTACAATTCCCATTTTATAGTTGAGGCTGAGAGAATTGTAAAATGATTTGCCTAGGGCCACACAATTAGTAAGTATCTGAAGATGATTTTGAACTTGGGTCTTCCTGTCTCCAAGTTTAGCACTCTACTCTTCTATCTAGTGCAACTGAAGAATTGGAATGTCAGGTTTGTCTTTGCTTTAAATTAACATTTTCCCACAGTGATTCAGAGTGAATGTTTGAATATTTAAAAGCAAACTTTTCTCATTTTTTTCCTTTATAACATTTATTGTTTGTCTCATCTATCTTTTGTTAAGTAGCCATTTCCTGATAGGTTATTTAGAATAGATATTCCTCACAAGATTGTTGTGAAAATCAAATTAGATAGTATCTATTGATAATGATGATGACAGTGATGAGACTAGCATATACATACATAGCATTCTGAAGTTTGTAAAACCTTTACAATTATTATCTTTTGAATATCCTGTAAAGTGTGATCATCCCTATTATACAAATGAAGAAACTGAAGCTGAAATCTATTAAATTATATTTCTAATGGTTCCCAATTGATAGGTTTCTGAATTGAAAACTTCCTGATTTCGGCTTTCTTCATATTGTGCCTCCTAGTTTTTTCAGAGTACAAAGGACTACCTTAAATATTAGATATTATATTTACCTTTTGGGAGACATTAGAAAAGGATCTAGGGATGAAATTTGGTAGTTACATTTACTGTGTTACTATATGTTAAATGTATGTATGTTAAATAAATTTGTAAACTCTTGGAGAATCAAGGGAGATAAGATTTGTAAATTTTGGCTGAGTGCCTGACACATAGTAGGAATTTAATGAATGCATATTCTTTTTCATTTCTTTTTCTTGCAAAGCTGAAACTGCAGGTTTTTCCAGAGCCTAGAAGTTAAAGAGAAGGAAAGGTTCTATGGATCTGTGATCTCATGAGAATAGGAAACTGCGAGGACCGAGTTAGCACCCTGGATGTCTTAGAATCAGCCGGAGTCAGGATAAGCAAAAGACCTTGGTCTTTATTCTTAGTTTTTAGAGGTAGAAGTGAAGGGAATGGACACAAGCTCTCTACGATCTCCCTTCTCCTCTGCCAATGCAAAAGTGACCCTGGCTTATTTTACTCCACCACCTAATCCCTACTACAATTCTCTATACACCAAAAGATCAATCCAGCACAGAAGAGTGGGAAGACATTTTCCAAGCATAGCTAATAGAGTATTGTCCAATAAGTAATTAGCCTTAAGTGCTCGGTTGTCTGATTCCAGTGCATCTACTCAGAGTTTCAGCCCTTTACAGGAAACTGCTAAATGAAAAAAACTCCTTATCAATATGGCATTACCTTCTCTGCAGCTAAGTCTTTTAGTGTGGCTTAGAGCAGTGGTGTCAAATCAAATAATAACAGGAAAGTAATTCATGCATAAGCAGTTCTGTGGGGCTACATATTGACTTAGTTTTAAGATGTGATAGTATAAATGTCTCATTTATTTTGTTAAATATTTCCCAATTATGTATTTTTTCCTAGTTTGGGCTGTATATGTGAATTTTTTGGGTTGGGACTATGCATGTGTACACACACCACATGACATCTCTTGTTTAGAGTGATTTGTTTTAAACATAGTTGTTTAAACAATCCAGTTCTTCCCGCATCCAAGAACAGTTCTTCCCTCCACCCCCAACCCCCGGCTATGCCACCACATAGTTATACCCTTAAAAATATTGATTGAATTTAATTTTGTGTGCCTTTAAAGAGACTACGTACTTAGAAATTATTGAACTAAGATACTTGTGATGGAACTAGTCATAGTATGTTAATTATATGACCTGTTATTAGAGAAATCTCAGCAGCAGTTGACTAGTATGTAAAAGTAGTAATTAAATCTTATTAAAAGATTTTTTGATGGCCTTATTTTAAAGGGAAGGAGGTTTCATGGCAAGACTTGGCACTAGGTTTCACAGAAACTTGAGTAAGAATTTTGAATGGACTCTGCAATATACTGAGCTTTAATTTCTCTCTACATCAGGAATAAAACTTTTTAGTTCTTATGCAAATGCTAGATACCATCATTGGTGAAGATAACATTGAATTTGAAGCTGACTGGTCTATATTTGCAGGCTCAGTTCTCTATTCTTTTGCGAAAATCAGGAAAATTTTTTTTTTCTTGAGGTAATTGACTTGAGGTAATTGAGGTTAAGTGACTTGCCCAGAGTTACATAGCTAGGAAGTATTAAGTGTCTGAGATGAAATTTGAACTCGGGTCCTCCTGACTTCAGAGCTGGTTCTCTCTAACCACTACACCACCTAGCTGTCCAATATTTGCTTTTAATAATCTTTTGGCACCACTAAATTTTCATGGTATTACTAACAGAATATACCTACTGCTTATAAGTAGGGGAATTTCTATTTTTTCATTTATTCCATTGAAATTGGACAGGCCTATGAGAATAAAGAAACATTGTTTTATGCACACAGTGTTACTATTACTATAGACTGAGAATGGTTTTGGTGAAATTTACACTTATTTTCATTCAATAATCAATAAGATTAGAGGCCTACTAAGTGCTAGATATACAAAAAGAGGCAAAAGAAAATACCTGCTCTTGAGCAACACACAATTTAAATTTTTTTCACTCTTGTAAACCCCTGTTGTCCAATTTTTTTCTTTCTTTCTCCCCCTTTCCTCCCCTAAACAGCATGCAATCCAACATAAGTTAAACATATGCAATTCTTCCAAACATATTTCCATATTTATCATGCTGCACAAGAAAAATCAGATCAAAAAGGGAAAAAAAAAGTGAGAAAACAAGTAAATAAATAACAGTGCAACAAAAAGGTGAAAATATTGTGTTATGATCCACATTCAATCCTCATAATCCTCTCTCTGTATGCAGATGACTCTCTCCATCACAAATCTATTGGAATCACTCGTTGAATCACCTCATTGTTGAAAAGAGCCAAGTCCATCACAGTTGATCAACACATAATCTTGTTGTTGTTATATGTGGTGTTTTCTTGGTTCTGCTCATTTCACTTAGTATCAATTCATATAAGTCTCTCCAAGCCTTTCTGATATCAACCTACTGATTGTTATAGAAAAATAATATTCCATTACATTTATATATCTTAACTTATTCAGCCATTCCCCAATTGATGGACATCCACTCAGTTTCCAATTCCTTGCTACTATAAAAAGGGAATACTATAAACATTTTTGAAAACATTTTTGAACATGTTAGATCCTTTTTCCTTTTTTAATGATCTCTTTGGGATACAAACCCAGTAGGAACACTGCTGGATCAAAAGATATGCACAACTTGATAGCCCTTTGGGCATAGTTCCAAATTGCTCTCCAGAATGGTTGGATCAGTTCACAACTCCCCTCACAATGTGTTGATATCCTAGTTTTCCCACACCCCTTCCTACATTTATCATATCTTTTCCTGCTATCTTAATCTGAGAAATATGAAGTGGTACCTCAGAGTTGTCTTAATTTGTATTTCTCTAGTCAATAGTGATTTAGAGTATTTTTTTCATATGCCTAGAAATGGCTTTAATTTCTTTGTATGAAAATTGTTAGTCAATTGGACATTTGTTATTAAATTATCAATTACAGAATGGCTATATTCTTATAAATTTAAATCTATTCTCAATTAATTTTAGAAATGAGGTCCTTATCAGAACTGTTGGATGTAAAATTTTTCCTCAGTTTTTTGCTTTTCTTCTAATCTTGGCTGTGTTGGTTTTGTTTGTACAATTTTTTTTAAATTTAATATGATCAGAATTATTCATTTTGCATTCCACAATGTTCTCTAGTTATTCTTTGGCCATAAATTACTTCCTTTTCCACAGATTTGAGAGGGATACTATTCTTTGTTCTCCAGATATGCATATCATGAATTCATTTAGACTTTATTTTGGTATAGGATATTCAGTATTGGTCAATACCTAGTTTCTGCCACACTATTTTCTCAATTTTCCCAGCAATTATTGTCAAATAATAAATTCTTATCCTGGAAGCTGGAGTCTTTGGGTTTATCAAACACTAGATTACTATAGTCATTGTCTATTGTGTTTTGTGAACCTAATCTATTCCATTGATCCATCACTCTACTTCTTATCTAGTACTAAATGGTTTGGATGACTGCTGCTTTATAATATAGTTTTAGGTCTGGTACAGCTAGGCCAACTTTGTTTGCTTTTTTTTTTTTTTTCCATTAATTTCCTTGCAATTCTTGACCTTTTATTCTTTCAGAGAGCTCACAATTTAACAATGGAACTCTTCCATGCCCAAAAAATATACCAAACATTATCACCCTCTGATTGTCTTTTATTATACAGCATAGTTTTGATGTATGGGCTTTGTATTGCCATCACATAAGCATTCTGGACCAATTTGTTGTTTTGCTTAAATATGTCAGTGCTTTAAAAATTTCACCTTAGGGATATGTAATTTACTGTAACAATAAAATAAGTTTTTTGTCTTGTGTATAGCACATAAAAAGTGTTCAGTTAGGAAATTTATAGATCTGATACAAAAGATAGTACAGGATATATAATGTGATGTTTACTTTAAATAGTAGTTACATTTTCTAAAGACAATTATGAATGTTTGATACATGACTTCTGTTCTAAATGCACGTAGCAAAAACTGGCTACCATGATAAACATGCCATTTCTTCTATCTGCTAGCTGTCACTGAAATCTGTTCCTCCCTCTAGACAACTTTCCCAGCCACCTTTTCCAATATTTATTGCTCCTTCATTCTGCTTAGCTCCATTGGCAGACTATTCCTTGCTCCCCATTGCCACTTCAAGGTTTTCTACCTACCTCTATCAATCTGTAACTTTTCTTCCTTTGAGGTTCATGTCATTCATATCTCCCACCCAATCAAAATCATAATGGCTGTGGGTATGTATGCATATATAGGTCAGTGATTTGAGTACTTGGCTAACAATTTTTTTCTTCTTCCCCAAATCCTGCTGTCATATTAAGGGACTTCAAATATACATAATAACTCTCTCTCAAACACCCTAACCACTTAGTTCCTTAATGTACTCAATTTTTCTAAGCTACTCCTCCATCCTACTTCAACCATACACAAACATGGTGATGCTCTTGATCTTGGCATCACCCAGAAATGTATCATTACTATCGTTTCAGAATTCTTAAGTCCCCTTATCCAACCATAATTTATTGGCTTTTCACCTCTCCTTCTGCCTTTCTTTAATTACTTCTAAAGTGACCTCTAATCCCTTGACCCCTCAATTTCTCTTAACTTTGTACCAATCTTCTTACTTTGTATCATCTTTTTAACATCTTTCTCATTCTATACATCTTATTATATCAATAATTATACCTAGCCAAATCTCAACCTTGGATCACTCCTAAAATTCGCTGCCTTAACTCTTAAAAATATATAGCTCAAAAAATACAGAGAAAATCACACAATCATTTTGACTGGATCTACTAAAAATTTGTGTTAAACAAGATCTTACTAAGTACTATTTAGTATCTTACTCCCCAGCAATTTTTTCTTTTTTGCTGAGGCACTTGGGGTTAAGTGACTTGGCCAGAGTCACACAGCTAGAAAGTATTAAGTGTCTGAGGCTGAATTTGAACTCAAGTCCTCCTGATTTCAGGGCCGGGGCTCTATCTACTACACCATCTAGCTGCCCCCCCCTGCGCCCCCCTCCCGCCCCCCAGCAAATTTTTCAAGCACTTTCATCTTTTTAAAAAAATTTCCCATGACTGCCTCTTCCCCAATTCTCTCAGTGAGAACTTTTCTTCATATTTTATAGGAAAAAAATAATCATTCGTTTTGAGCTTCGTCATATTCTGTCACTCAGATGCTTTCTGCCACTATTTCCTCCTTTACCTTTGTTCACTTGATAGAATGGCCCACTTGTTCAAGTAATCACATTTCATTTGTCTTCTACAAATTGCCTCTTTGATCATCCTGACTTTCTCTTTCAGTCTCTCAGTCTATTGGCTCATTTCCTGTTGTCAACAAATATGCCTATTTCTCCCATCCTGAAAAGAACAATCCTTTCTTGATCCTTCAGTCCCTGCTAATTATCTTCTTATATTTCTTATTTCCTTTGTAGCTAAATTCCTTGGAAACATCATTTATCATAATGCCCTCAAAACTCTCCTTTCCCTTTCCTTACAGGCTTCTGTCTTTAATACCCTGTATGAAAACTACTGTCTCCCAAGCTACGACTGATTGTTGTCAAGTCCAATGGCCTTTTTTCAGTCCCCATTCTACTTTGCAGTTTTTGACTTTGTTGATCTTCTCTCCTAACTTTTCAGGACTGCATTCCCTCCTGATTTTCCTCCTGTATCTGACTACTGCTTCCCTGAATCCTTTTTTTGGATCCTTTTGCAGATTTCACTTTCTAACTGTTACAGGATTTTGTCCTGGGCCTTCTCCTTTTTTCATCTATCCTTCTAGACTTAGTGATCTCATCAGCTCCCATGATTTAATTAGTATCTCTTTACTGATGATTTTCAAATTTACTTATCCTGCCTCAAGCTCCCCATACATCTCACATCTCCAAATACATTTCATATATCTCAAACTAAAGGTCTAGTAGACCTCTCAAACTGAATTTATTATCTTTTTTTTTCTTAGTCCCTCATTTCCTCCCTCCTCACCCCACTTTTTTTTGGTATTATTTTGGAATGCAGCAACATTCTCCTATTTCCTCAGACTCACAGTCTAGCAGTCATCTAAGTAACTTCCTGTCTCTCATCCTTCATAGCCAATACATTGTTAGTCACCTTTGCAACATATCTCAATATTCACTTTCTTTTCCCTATTTCTAATGCCACTCTAATTCAGGCCCATCACCTCATAGCTTGGACTATTGTAATAACCTATTGGTGAATTTGATCCCTCCAGTCTGTTCCCACTTCATTCTTATCTTGCATTGCAATTAGCCACAAAAAGTGATTTTCTTAAAGCTCAGTTTCAACCATGTTACTTCTCTATTCATTAAACTCTAGTGGTTTCCTGTCTACCTTTTGATCCCTTCAGGATCAAAAAAAAATACTCTGTTTTGCTTTCTAAGCCATTCACAACCTAGTTTTTGCCTACCTTTCCAGTCTTTTTACACTTTATTCCCGGAAATGTACTTTTCAATCCAATAAGCAAATAAATCCAGTGGCTTCCTGCTTGTTCCACAAACAAGTCACTCTCTTGCCTCTGGGTATTTTCTGTTTACCTTGTTTGGAATGCTCTCTCTACTCAACTCTGCCTACTGATTTCTCTAGCTTCTTTTAATTCCAACTTATTTTTCATCTTTTACTGGAAGTCTTTCTCAACCCTCTTAATTCTAATGCCTTTTCCCTGTTAATTTTTTCCTATTTATTCTGTATATAGCTTGCTTTGTATATATTTGTTTGTTTGTTTCCCCCTTAAAGTATGGACTCTTTATAGGCAGGGACTGTCTTTGCCTTTTTTGTGTCTCCTGTACTTAGCAAATTACCGGTTGCATAATATGTATATAATAAATGCTTACTAATTGATTGAACTCCTTTCACATGACAACCTTTTTCAGTGAGAATAAAGGATATCCAAAAGACATACAGGGTATTAATGCTAAGACTTTCAGTGAGAAGTTCTTAGTAGATAAATGGAGTTATGGGACCTACGTTCATATTTCAGCAGATCTGAAATATGTAGCTCATCTCATCTCACAGGATTGTTGTTAGAATAAGATTAGATAACTCTGTAAAACTATGCCCATAAATGTTTATTGATGTTATTTTTACTTGGGAAGAAAAAGGAATATGACATCTCTTACTAAGGATTTTCATAAGTATTTCTGAGACTAAGGATTTTCATAAGTATTTCTGAGCACCTTTTTTTTTTTTTCTTTTTTTTGCAAAAGATTTATTTAGAGGACTAGGTTACAGAGAAAATGAAGGGATCCAATAGAGACTGGGAATAGTAGATATGAAACAAAGTGAGAGTGTATATGAAAGATAAATTCCTCAGTGGAACTCACAATTATCTAATAGGAAGGGAATACCCCATAAAGTTGGGACATGCCCTTAGCTAGCAGGTTAAACCCTAAAAAGGACTTAGCACTCTAAAAGAGTTAGCTATAAGGAGAAGAAGTAGAGTTGAGAAGCATAGTGGAGTTAGAGGAGATGCCACTTGACACTGCCAGATAAGGAGAAAGATACCACAAGGCAGAGTGCTATGGTGGGCTGACCTAAAGGAATGGCAGCAAAGCTATAGGCCATAAGTTGTTTTATAAGCAAATTTTAGTCTCAGGGTCTTGACATAACTTGGTTTTCTGACTAGATTACCTTTAAAGGGTGGGACCAAGGAACTAAACTGATTTCCATTATCAGGACTTTTTTCCTGCTTGCCCAAAGGATTATTATTATTATTATTATTATTATTATTATTATTATTATTATTTTAATCAATTCCTCTGTTAACCATACCTAATAATGAAGACCTTATCATTTCCCCACTCTTTAAATTTATTAAAGAAATCTTTTGAAAAGTGGGCTGGGGATCTGAGCACCTTTTAACAAACACATTTTTATAGCCTTTTATGATGGGTACAAAATAAGTAGAAAGTTTGTGATGTCTGTGTTCAAAGTATTCATGCAGGTAGGTATCAGACCTAAAAAGTGAGATGCTTATTTCAATGCTTAGATAGCTTTCTTTCAAGAATCTTGGAGAAGGGATTATGATATCTTTTAGAGTGAGAGAAGTTGATCTTTAAATGTTTTTAACTGTAGTCTGCTGAGGGAACACAAAATACGGAAAAAATAAGCAAGAAGCAGAATTGGAAACAGCCTCATGTAAGAGGCAAATCTGGTAATTATGATGCAAACAGAAAAGGGCTAGAATGTAGATTTTACTGCAACATGCAATGGCAATTTGGTGGTCCAATGAAGTGGTTTTTGCAATGAGTTCCTATTAACTTGATTTAGAATTCAAAATGAATAACTAACCCCATAGAATCTAAATAACCTGTCATTTTATATGATAGTTTAAGGTTTATAAAACATTAGATATTTGATATTTACACTGATCCTATGATTTAGGTGTTATTATTATTCCCATTTTTACAGATGAAAAATCTGGGGCCATCAGTAGGCAATCTCAATGTCACAAAATATGTGAAAAGTAAGTTTATTATAAGAGAAACAAAAAGAACATGTGGAACCTAAAGGATTCTCAGTCTTTACAGAAGTTTACATTTTTATAATAGCAGGATAAAAGGAGGGGATACCAAGAAGAAGAGTGACATGGGAGAGAGGAGATAAAGCAAATGTGGGGAAAAAAGAAAGCCCATTCCCCCTGGGGAGGAGAAAGGCAAAAGTCTCATTCTTTTCCCTTGGGAACTGCTAGACCATGAAGATAGGAAGATCTGTTTATGTGCAAAGGACCCCAGTTGCACAAGCATTATCCTAGCCTGGCATAGACTGGCTGGAGCCTGTCTTGCCTACCAAAGACACATAGAGACTCCAGCTTGAGGTGCAACAACAAATTATGTCAGCTGAGGGAACTTTGCCCTTGACACATTCAGGGTCTCCTGAATATTCTGGGTCTAGTGTTTCTGGAAAATATGGCAACTCAAAAAGATAAGTTCAGAGGATTCCTTAACTGTCCTTAACAGGACCAAGAAAGTTACATCATAGAATCCCACAGCTTAGCAAATGAGCAGTATGTTGAGTACTCTTCTTTCTTCTAAAATAGAAGAAATTCTAAAATAGAAATTCTTCAATGGAAGAATGATGCTGTCTTTGAGCATTCAGATTCCATTGATTTGTTGTTATTTTTGACAGATTAAATTTGATTTATAGAAATATTTGTCCTTCTAGGTACTCAAAATGTCTAAAAACTGAATGTTCATATTTGTTTTGGGAATGAATTGATTAGAGGCTTACTCAATTATTTGGTTTTCCCCCACTTAAACATTAGGTAGATCCTTCAACTTGGATCCTACTTATTGCTTTCCCTTCTGGAAGACCCAGCAATTAAGGAATAACAGCATTTTGCACTCCAAATCTTGAGAATGCAAGTAAAATAGGTGGTATTCTTATATGTAGACACTTGTGCATTACAGAGGCTTTAGGGCTTTATTGAAATTTTATTTGCTTTTCTCTTTTTACCTTTTTAATTTAAAATTCTATAGCATCTTGGTGAAAAGCAAATACATTTTTTGTTCTTTTTTAGTAAATCTGAAAATCCTCAATTCTTGGTAATGTCTATATTTTCAATAGATTTGGGAAAATATGATTTTTTGCCAACAATGACTGGAACAGCTTGAGAAATTATTGAAATTTTCTATGTATTGTTTTGTCTCCTATGGAGCGAAGTGCTTCTGTGTGGCCCTGGTTTTTCTTGATGTGGTCTATAGTTAATCTGGTTGGTTGCTTTAGGTCGCCCATGTTGACCTAAGGGAGGTTTGTGAAATATTGGTTAGTGTTTCACAGTGTGAGAAGGATTTATTGCAAATGCTGTATATCATTAACACAAGCATTCTTTCCATATGACCCTATTCCTTCACATAAAAAATTTAATAATTTGTTTTTTCAATATTCCTTCTCTAAGCAGAACATGGCAAAAACTCTACCCAATGTTAAATTGATATTTTTTTCTCTTCCCCTCCCTTGACAATTCATCACTGCCATTAAAATATATATAAATACATAAAGTAACCCCTTAATAAGTGTAAAGATAAAAATTTATTGACTACTTACCAAACATTATCATATGAAGAAGTTCATTAACTTGAATTGTTCTCTGCATTATTTTGTTAGCCATTTGGTTAATTCCTTGAATAATAGAATAGTCTACATTCAGTCAAGAAACATTTATTAAGCCCTCTCTGTCAGTACTATATTAAACACTGGAACATAATTTCAAATCCAAGGATTACATATGAATATGAATTATTACATATGAATTATGGTATATCCTTCATAAATATGATTATTCTGTAGAATAAGAATTTCCTTCTTTGTTTTGGACAAATATTTGTCAAAATAAAATTTCAAATGTCATTTTAAAATAAATTTGAGTGTTTTTATATATATATATATATATATATATACATGATTGCTGAATTGTTAACATGGTATTATCTCTCTCTCTCTTTTTTTTTTTTTAATATTTTCAGTGCTTGCCATGTAGTGTGCAAGTTTATTCATTTGAATAAACACTTTCAAATTCAGCACAATTAATGTTGACTTTAAAAGAACTCATTTGATTAAGGAAAAAGCAAAAAGTAAATTTTGAGTTTTAGTTGTAAGGTAGTGGTAGTGTGTGTGATATAGAAATTTCCCTGCCAGCTGTGTGTTAGTGAATGTTTAACATCTGGCTCACTGAGGAAAAACTATGTAAATGTAAGCTGACACACTTTCAAGTTAATTCTCCAACATTAATATGTTTTACATCATTTTCTTAAGTCTAGACAATCAACAAAACAATAAATTAAGCTCTGATTTGTGGCTTTTGCTGATTTCCGACATATAAATGCTCCCACTACAAATTTAACATTCATCACCACTGCAGTCACATTACTTTCCCTCCCAAGAATTTCCAGGATTCATGGATCAGTTTTCTGCAGCTCATTTTCCCCTTTTTCTTTATCCTGATTTTCTCCTTTCTTTAGATATTGTTTGAAGACAAACAATCCCTGAAAAACTTTGCTTGATTTTCTTATATATATACATTATACACACATTTTAATGCAGAAACTGATCCACAGCAGCATATGTATGAATGCTTGTATAGACCTTTTAATTTAATACATCCTACTACAGTTTTGGGTATCTAAAATTAGATATACACATTCTTACCTAATGCAGTTGACATTAGAATTTATTTTTGGTAGATAATTTTAATTACTTACACCAAACACAATATAATAATTAGCAGTTGGTTATCAAGGCCCACTCGTGATTTTTTTTTTTTTACAGTATCCACCCTTCTTTTTCTAGTATCACCATCCTGCTACAGGTCTTCTTTGCTACTCCCCCTCCCAGAATATTACAATGTCCCTTTAATAGATCTTCTTGGCTCCGTGTTTCCCCTATCTTCTACCTCTTTCACTCAATGATCCTTCATATATTTCCCAGAATTTTCTTTGTTATTGAAGATTTGTTAATTTTATACTTAACAATTGTCAGTGGCTCTTTTGAATAAAGTTCAGAACTACTTGCCTAGAATTTAAGTTCCTCTGCAAACTGACCCCATGTCATTGTGCTAGGATTATCTCATAGCACTCATCAGCCTGACCAAACTAGATAATTATCTATTTCTAAAACATATCCTGAGCTTTTCTTCCTCTGCAAAAAAAAGGTTTTTGATATCCCTTGGGTCTAGAACATTCTCCCTTGCCTCTTTTTGTTGTTTACCAAGCACTTGGAATAGTGTTTACTGCTTAATAAATGATTATTTTTGGGATGACTTAAAAGACCAACTTAAATGTTACTTCCTGTCTATAATGACCTTTCTTTCAGATCTCACATAGTATTTTATCTCTTTCTCCCTCTCTCTAATGTGTAATGCCATATTCCTCAACTAATTTATAAAACACCAAGAGTGAAAAGGGAACCAAACTTCTCTTCTCTAGTGTTTTCTGTACATATAGTGGATGTTTAATTGAGGTTTGCTAAATTAAATAATTAAGTGCATTAGCAATTTATCTATGATATACTTTATAACCTAGCATGTTAGACTGTGGTTCATGACCCCTTTTGGAGTCTTGTAACTGAATGTGTAGAGGTTGTGAAACTTATGATTTATTATCAGTAAATTTTTTATTTGTATACATATATGTATTTACACACACTTACACACACACACACACACACACACACACACACACACACACACACACACACACCAAGGATCATGTAAAAATTTCTAGGCCAAAAGCAGTTGTGAGCAGAAAAGTTGAAGAAGCCCTGCTATGTGAGAATTTCCTGCCCTTTCTGAAAGCACTATACAGATTTGTCTATTTTTTCCTTGCTGATTCTCAATGAAATAACTTCCTCAAATATGTCTATGCATTGCCCTTACTCTGTCTTCTCTTTCTCTCATTCATCTGGGGTAGTCAGTGAGTTTTGTTCTTGTTTTTCTTCTCCTTGCACCATAATTTACTATTTTAATTGGTATTCATATTTACAAAATATTTCATAATCATATTTATTAAGCCTTATATGCAAGCTAAAGAATATATATAATATATATGGAATTAGAAGGAAGAGACTCATTTAAATATATATATATATATATATGTGTATGCACATATACATACATACATAGATATTTATATACAAAATATATAAATATCTATGTATGTATATTTAAATAAGAGTCTCTTCCTTCTCAAGATCTAAAAAGTTGTACTTGGTAGAGTCTGAATTGTTGACCCCTACTCCAAAGTGCTTTCCACTTTGCTGTAAGTAGTATAAACCCCAATTTTGCTCTCTAGGTTAGAATATGGCTTAATACATGAAACTATGATCAAAAGCATAAGATGCTATATCCTTTAAGGGCAAATAGAGTACCAAATGTTAAGAAATTTCAGAGGAGAGATGTTTCTGATAAATAAAGTAACCCATGGAAGCTTGGTGAAGCTGGTAGGATGCAATTATTGAATAATAAGTGTCAAGGATACAAAATCAAAACAGAAACAAAACTGTACAGTCCTTGCTATTAAAAAGGCTATATTCTAGTAGTGGTAGTGGCACTAGTAGTGGTGGTAGTGGTGATGGTGGTGATAGTAGTAGAGGGGAGAGAATAGTAGTAGTGGTGATGATGGTGGAGGTAGTGGTGATAGTGATGGTAGTAATGGTGATGGTGGTGATAGTAGTAATGGGGAGAGAATAGGAGAAGGAGGAGTGGGGGGGAAGAGAAAGAGGAGGAGGAAGAGGAGTGGGGAAAGATTAGGAGGAGGAAGAATTGGGGGGGGGAAGTGGAGGAGAAGAGGAGTGGGAGAGTAGCAGTAGTCATGGGGGAGTAGCAGTAGTTGTAGGGAAGACAAAGAGTAGTAATAGTAATAGTTGTAGTAGTAGTAGTGATAGTTGTAGTAGTAACAGTTGTAGTAGTAGTAATAGTAATGATAGTTGTTGTAGTAGTAGTTGTAGTAGTCATTAATATTAGCAGTAGTAGTAATAGTTGTTGTAGTAGTAGTAATAGTTGTAGTAATTATAGTAGAAGTAAAGATAGTTATAGTAGTAGTAGTTGTAGTAGTCATTAATATTAGTAGTAGTAGTTATAGTTGTTGTAGTAGTAATAGTTGTAGTAGTAGTAATTGTAATAGAAGTAAAGGTAGTTATAGTAGTAGTAGTTGTAGTAGTCATTAATATTAGTAGTAGTAGTAATTGTAATAGAAGTAAAGGTAGTTATAGTAGTAGTAGTTGTAGTAGTCATTAATATTAGTAGTAGTAGTAATAGTTGTAGTAGTAGTAATTGTAATAGAAGTAAAGATAGTTATAGTAGTAGTAGTAGTAGTTGTAGTTGTTGTAGTAGTAGTAGTAATAGTTGTAGTTGTTGTAGTAGTAGTAGTAGTAATAGTTGTAGTTGTTGTAGTAGTAGTAGTAGTATAGTTGTAGTTGTTGTAGTAGTAGTAGTAGTAATAGTTGTAGTTGTTGTAGTAGTAGTAGTAGTAATAGTTGTAGTTGTTGTAGTAGTAGTAGTAGTAATAGTTGTAGTTGTTGTAGTAGTAGTAGTAGTAATAGTTGTAGTTGTTGTAGTAGTAGTAGTAATAGTTGTAGTTGTTGTAGTAGTAGTAGTAGTAATAGTTGTAGTTGTTGTAGTAGTAGTAGTAATAGTTGTAGTTGTAGTAGTAGTAGTAGTAGTAATAGTTGTAGTTGTTGTAGTAGTAGTAGTAATAGTTGTAGTTGTTGTAGTAGTAGTAGTAATTGTAGTAGTTAGTAGTAGTTGTAGTAGTGTTGTAATAGTAGTAGCAGTAGCAGTAGTAGTTGTTGTTGTGTAGTAATAGTAGTAGCAGTAGCAGTAGTAGTTGTTGTTGTGTAGTAATTGGAGTAGTTAGTAGTAGTTGTAATAGTGTTGTAATAGTAGTGCAGTAGTAGTTGTAGTAGTTGTTGTTGTTCTTATTGTAATAGTAGTAGTAGCAGTAGTAGTAATAGTTGTTGTTGTTTTTGTTGTTGCACTAGTAGCAGTAGTTGTAGTAGTAGTTGTTGTTCTTGTTGTTGTAATAGTAGTAGTAGTTGTTGTTCTTGTTGTAATAGTAGTAGTAGCAGTAGTAGTAGTAGTTGTTGTTTTTGTTGTTGCACTAGTAGCAGTAGTTGTAGTAATAGTTGTTGTTCTTGTTGTAATAGTAGTAGTAGTTGTTGTTGTTCTTGTTGTAATAGTAGCAGTAGTTGTAGTAGTAGTTGTTGTTCTTGTTGTTGTAATAGTAGCAGTAGTAATAGTTGTTGTTGTAGTTGGAGTAGTAATGGTTGTTCTAGTAGTAGTAGTAGTAGTGGTGGTGGTGGTGGTCTTGTTGTTGTAATAGTAGCAGTAGCAGTAGTAATAGTTGTTGTTGTTGTAGTTGGAGTAGTAGTGGTTGCTCTAGTAGTACTAGTAGTGGTGGTGGTGGTAGTGGTCTTGTTGTTGTAATAGTAGCAGTAGTAATAGTTGTTGTTGTTATAGTAGTTGGAGTAATAGTGGTTGTTGTTGTAATAGTTGTAGTAGTAGTAGTCAAATAATGACTCTAAACAAATTTTAGAGCATGAAAATACCCCCAAAGATGGAGTAGAACATTTTCTACTCAAACAACTTAGAAGGTCAGCAGAAAAGGTCTGTGATACAGGTGTTCCAAGCAGCCCTGATGCAGGTAAAGCCAGTGTAGTTACAATCCTGGACCTGGCCCCAGCATGACCATGGGGCTTCCAGACTTCTCAGCCCAAAGATACCAAAGAGGATTTGGAAGTTCAGAAGAAAAGGTCCAGGTGGGGAGCCTAATACACAATCTCAGTGCACACTGCAACAGTGCCTGGTCCTAGCCCTAGCCCTAGCTCAGCCATATTCCGGGTCCATACCAACAAAGCTGAACCTCCAAATCAGCAGCAAAACTTGTGGCTTCCAGATCTCTCAGCCCAGAGACATCAAAGAGGACTATTAGCAGAAAAGGTCTATGCAACAGGGTGTGAATCCAGTGTTCAGTCCAAGCACAGGCCACACCAGTGCAGCCCCAACCCTAGCACCAGCAAGTCAAGATTCTGTTGCTTTAGTATATTAGATCTTATAGATACAGTGGGATGGGAGCACACCTAACACTTTTAAGGTAGAAAAGAGTGTTTGTGGTTAGGTCCCTGGATATCTAAAAACAATTGCATAAAATCCCTGAAGCTTGGGACAGTGTACTCCCCACCCTGAAAATGGTGCCCTATTTTGACAAAGAGTTAAAAGTCAAATAATAGGGTAGGAAAATGAGCAGACAAAAAAAGTTTCTAACCATAAAAAGTTACTATGGTAACACAGAAGATCAAAATACACACTTAGAAGTAGATAAAGTCAAAATACCCACATCCAAAGCCTTTAAGAAAAATAAGAATTGGGCTTAGGCCATGGAAAAGTTCAAAGGGGATTTTGAAAATGAAATAAGAGAGATAGAAGGGGAAAATTAGGAAAAGAATTAAAAGTGATGCCAAAGGAAACACAAAGTAATGAGAAGCAGCATGCCTTAAAAAAACAAAATTGGTCGATTGTGAGAGGAGGTACAAAAGCTCACTGAAGAAAATAATTCCTTGAAAATTATAATTGAGAAATTGGAAGCTAATGACTTTATGGGAAATCAAGAAATAATAAAGCAAAATCAAAAAAAGAAAAAAAAGAAAAAAAATTGAAAATTGGAAAAACAACTAACATAGAAAATAGATCCAGGAAAGATAATTTTAAAAATTATTGTTCTACCTGAAAGTTATGATCAAAAGAGAGCCTGGACATCACCTTTCAAGAAATTATCAGGAAATTTTCCCAGTGTTCTAGAAGCAGAGGATAAAATGGAAATTAAAAGAATTCACTGATCCCCTTCTGAAAGAGATCTTAAAATGGAAATTCCAAGAAATATTATAGCCAGATTCCAGAATTCCCAGGTCAAGGACAATATATTATAAACATGCAGAATGAAGCAATTCAAGTTTGGTGGAGCCACAGTCCAGGATAACACAAGATTTGACATCTTCTACATTAAAGGATTGGAGGACTTGGAATATCATATTCCAGAGAGTAGTAGAGCTAGGATTATAACCAGGATTTATCTACCCAGTAAATCGAGTATAATCCTTTGGAACAAAAGTGGACAATTCCATGAAATAGAGGATTTTTAAATATTTGTGATGAAAAGACCAGAACTAAATGGAAAATTTGATTTTCAAATATAGACTCAGAAGAAACATAAGGAAGTAATGAGGAAAGTGATATCATAAGTGACTTAATAAGATTATTTGTTTACATTCTTATATAAGGAGATGATACTCGTAATACATTAGAACTTTCTTATTATTATGGAAGTTTGAAGGAGTGTTTATATAGACAGAGGGCACAAATGTGAGTTAAATATGAAGGGGTAAAATCTAAAAAAATGATGAAACTAAGGATGAAAGAGGACTGTACTAATAGGAAGGGAAAGGGATAAGTGGAATGATGTAAATTATCTGCCATTAAAAAAGAAACAAGAAAAAGATTTTACAGTGGAGAAGAAGAGGGTAAGAGAGTAAATCGTATTTTCACCAGAATTGGCTCAAAGAAGAAATAACATACACACTTAATGTGGGTATAGAAATCTATCTTATCCTGTAGGAAATTAGGAAGGGAATGGGATAGGAGGGGATTTAGGAAGGGAGAAGGGTGATAAGAGAGGTCATATTGGAGGAGAGAGTCATCAGTAGCAAAACATTTTTGAGAATGGAGAGCATAAAAGGAGGGAAAGAATAGCATAAATGGGAAGGGAGGAGAGTAGAAATAGTCATTGTAAGAATTTTGAAGCAAGTTTCTCTAATAAGGCCTTATTTCTCAAACAGGATGCAGAGTCGATTTTTAAAAAGTCATGCCCCAATTCATAAATGCTCAAAAGATATGATTTATGCACAAAGAATTATGAGTTCATGCATATGCTTTTATCTAATAATACCACTACAAGGCACAAATAGCAAAAGTTGTTTTTTTGTTTGTTTTGTTTTTTGTTTTTTAAAGGAAAAGTACCTATACATACAAAAATATTAGTAGCAGCTCTCTTCTCAGGATAGATGGTTAGAAATTGAGGAAATGCCCATCAATTGAGGAATAAATTTATGGTATGTGATTATCAAGGAATATTATTGTTCTATGGGAAATAATGAGCCAAATGCCTTCAGAAAGGAAAAAAAAAAACAAAAACAAGCAAACCTGGGAAGTCCTCCATGAATAAAAGCAAAGTGAAATGTACTGTATACAAAGTAATATCAATGTCCTTGGATGACCAGCTGTAAATGACTGGGTTATTTTCAGCAGCATAATGATCCATGGCTATTCTGAAGGACTTAAGATGAAAAATTCTATCCATATCCAGAGAAGAATCTGATTGTGCATGAATTCATATTGAAGTATTCTCTGTCTCTTTCCTTTAACTTTTTTTCCAGAGGCTTTTTATTAAGAAGGGAGATCTATGTTTTCTTTCACAACATGACTTATGGAAATGTTTTGCATAATTTCATTTGTAGTTTTTTTAATGGGGGGATAGGGATGGGGATAAGGAAGAAAATCTGGAATTCAAATGTTTTAAAAACAAATGTTAAAAATTTATTTTAAATGTGACTGGGGAAATATTAAATACACTTTTAAAAAAGAAAGGTATCATTTGGACCACCAGAAATTCTGGCATAGAAAGCTGGACCACCCTTAGAAACTTGTTTTATTAACATTAAATTGAATATTAATCAAACTTACTAAAATTCACATTATTGTTACACTTGCAGCAAGACAACTTATTTCAATAACTTCCAAACTGGAAAAAAATAAAGTGATCTTTCTAACACATAAATGAAACCATATTGTCCCTTCTTCCTCATATGCTCAAGAATAAGTTTTCAGGTATTCAAATCTCCTTATCACTAGCTCTCTATCCCATCTACCCTCTTCTAGTCTTCTTATAATTAATGACAAATAACCTCTTTGTTGTTTTTTGTATAAGATACTTCATTTATGACTCTGGGCATTTTGTTGACTATCTTCCATTCCTGGAATGCTCTCCTTCCTCATCTCTGCCTATCAGCTCCCTAGTTTCCTTCAAATTCCAACTAAAAATTTCTTTTTCTACAGGAGGCCTTTTCTGATCCATCTTAACTCTAATGCTTTTTCTCTGTAAATGTTCTCTATTTTATCCTGCATATAGCATGTTTGTACATCTTTGTTTGCATAGTATTTCCCCATGAAGCTCCAAATCCATTGGAGGTAGGAAGGGGAGATAACAGCTAACCTCTTATAGGGACCTGACTTTTCAGTGAGATTAGGAATTGGACTTATAGTTTTATCAGTTATATTTTACACATAAATTTGAGATGAATAGGATGATAATAATTTGGAGGGGGAGAGTAATAAAAGTACCAGCAAGAGGTGATACTTCATATATTCTTTGACAAAATCTAGGGACTCCACAATGAGAAGTCATGAAGGCATGCATTCAGGATATTGGGGACCCACCTGTACAACAATGAAGGAGAGTGATATAATAAAATGTTGTGGAGTGGGAACAACTAGCAGGCCAATTTGGAACATGAAAGTGTTATGCATCAGTACTAGAAATATAATTGGGAGCTATATTGTAAAATGTTTTAAAGGTCAGGGAGTTGACATTTTGTCCTAAAAACCAAGGGTTTTCCTTAGTAGGGAAGAAACATAGATATATTTTGCAAATGTCATTTGGGTAGATATGTGAGGGTGGGATAGGATAGGAAGAGATGAATTAAAAGATGAAGATTACGCCCTCTGAAATTGGAAAGAAAACTAAGAGGATATTGTTCATATGGGGATATAAAGAAATACAAGCATTACCATACCACAGATGGTGTATATCTGTTTCTTAAATGAGGTCATTTATTGAGTCCATTAATATATGAGGGATATCAAGGAGTCTTGGAATAGAAGGTCTAGAATAAATGATATATGGGCATTTTGCTAGTTATAGAGATAAATAAAACTAACAAGAATTTAATGAGGAATTAATGAGGAGTGGCTATGAGTACAAATTATGAAATGATCCATACTCTAAAGCAAATTATATGTTATTGGAGAAAATATAAAATAGATACTTATACAGAAATATACCTATGTATGTGTATATATACTTATGTATAACTATCCTAAATATAAAGTTATTAAAAGCATGTTCATTGAAAGTATTTGAATGCAAGTAGTTTGTGAGGGAGGATGCTAATAGTTGACAGAGGAGGGAAAAGGGGATGAAAATAGCCATAATACAGACTAGGATACTTGTCACACTTTGTCAAATCATACTTGATGCAGTTCAAGAATAACTTTAAGAGGATAGGAGAAACATTCTCCCTGCACTTTCATAGCAGAGATTGAAATACATGGATGTGAAACATGACATGTATCATCTGATTAAAAAAAAAAACATGATCTGGTCAGTTCTGATATTTTTCTCCTCTTTTTTTTCCATTTTATTTTCAAAAACATTCTTTGTTATAGATGATGTCTTTCTGGGAGAAGGTAGTGGTAGGGATACAAGGGAAATCACAACAACATGAAAACAAAAGTTATTAAAATCCAATTAAAAAGAAATTAACCTTTTGAATTTATTATATACTTTTAAATAAACAAGAAGTATGAAATAGAAATTCATGATTTCAAATACATTCCTTTTTTGATATATGGGAATGCTGACTGTTTTTGGTAATTAAGTTTAGAATAAAAATATTGAATTTCAAAAATTTCAAATGACAAAAAACTAGTAGTGAAAATTAAAACATCTTGTAAAACATGTGGAATTTAATATTGGATTCAGCACATCACTTTTCAGAGTATAAAATGAGTAAAGATGTTGCTAAATAACAGTTCATGTGAATGCTTGGGTGTTTTAGTACATATATTCAGTCAAGAGAGCAAATGTGATCTTGGGCTTCATAAAATGTGGCTTAGCTTTCATTCTGCTTAATTTTGCCTTGATCAGACCATTTTGTGACTCAGAGCAATGGCATAAACACTACACATGACAAATGACATAAAACAATGTGAAGGAAACCCAAGCCATGAGAAATAGAGCAAATGAAGAATGAAGATTGAAAATGGCTTTTAGAGCCTTAGTATCTGGTAGTCTTCGAGGAAAGGAAAGGGGATTTACAGAGAGTGAATTATTGTGGTTTAGGCAGAGGAGCAGACTAGTGGAAATAAGGGACATCAGTAATTGTCTGTACACAATCAGGAAAGTTCATGGTCTAATCCTGGGACCCAAAACAGCAGCAACAACCCAACCCTCTAAATCAGAACTATTAAAAGTAGAACAAAAAGGAGTGTAATTACCATGAACCATCCCTTTTTCCTTTTTTAGTATTCTCAAAGGCTTAAATCAGTTTATGTTCCATAGCTGTCTTTGGAAATGGATCTAGTATTAATTCAATAATAATCATCATCGTGGTAATTGTAGGTTTAAAGTTTGCAGAGGATATGATTTCAATTTTTCAAATGACAAATCTTCTTTAGGAAAGCTATTTGGAAACAAAACAAAACATTTTACTTTATCCTACTGGAAAGCCATGTCACATGGAAGACAGTCTGAGGTTCTGGGGTTTAGGATATATTCAAGGAAGACTAGTAGTACCCCTGATGAGGGGTACTTTCTACTTTTGATGCTGACTTGATTTGCCCAACTCTCAACTGTGGTTCCAAGAAGCTGTAGTACATGAATATGTGCAGTGGCTACACCCTTGTAAACTGTTTCAGCAGATGGGCTAAACTAGGTCAAGAGTTGGGAAATGCAAAATGGATAATTTTTGATTACATCAAATTGTAAAGGTTTTGTACAAACAAAACCAATTCAGCCAATATTAGAAGGGAAGCAGAAAACTGAGAAAAACTTTTTACATCTAAGGATATTCTGATAAAGGTCTCATTTTCAAAATATATGGAGAATTGACTCAAATTTATATATATATATGTATATATATGTATGTATGTATGTATATATATATATGCAAACCATTCTCCAATTGATAAATGGTCAAAGGATATGAGCAGACAATTTTCAGAGAAAGAAATTAAATCCATTTCTACTCATATGAAAAAATGCTCTAAATCAGCATTGATTAGATAAACGCAAATTAAGAAAACTCTGAGGTACTACTTCACACCTCTCAGATTGGCTAAGATGACAGGAAAAGATAATGATAAATGTTGAAGGAGATGTGGGAAAACTGAACACTAATACATTGTTGATGGAGTTGTGAACTGATCCAACAGTTCTGGAGAGCAATTTGAAACTATGTCCAAAGGGTATTAAACTGTGTATACCCATGATTTCAGAAAGGCCTGGAGAGACTTACATGAACTGATACTAACCACAGTGAGTAGAGAACATTATACACAGCAACAAGATTATCTGTTGATCAACTGTGATGAACTTGGCTCTTTTCAACAGTAAGGTGATTCAGGGCAATTCTAATAGACTTGTAATGGAGAGAACTATCTGCACCCACAGAGAGGACTGTGGGGACTGAATGTGGATCACAACATCATATTTTCATCTTTTGTTGTTCTTTGCTTACTTTTTATCTCTTATTTTTTTCCTTTTTTGATCTGATTTTTCTTGTACAGCATGATAATTGTGGAAATATGTTTAGAAAAATTGTACATTTTTAACCTATGTTAGATCACTTGCTGTCTAGGGAAGGAGAGAGGGGAGGGAGGGTTTTTCAAATGAAATACAAGGTTTTGCAAAGGTGAATGTTGAAAACTATCTTTACATATATTTTGAAAAATAAAAAGCTACTATAAAAAAGACTCATTATTAACACTGTTTTGCATTTACTTAAACACAACAAAACTTCATGGCTGTACTCTTGAAGCGAACATTGACATTTAATAGACTATGACATTGTAAGGAGATGACAGATAATATGAAAGTGATGAAAGTGATGTGTGGTGCAGAGGACTGGACTGATAATAGACTTAACTTTCAAGCTGAGATTTACAAGGTCAGGGGCCTCTCTGCTCATATAAAAGCTGATAGAAAATTTCTAGGTTATATGGCAAGATTAAATTATCCACCAAGAGTTCAAAGATGCCTCCAGTGTCCATCTCTATAAAAAAGGAAATAGATCATCCTATGATAATCATAGAGTGATCTTTCTTTTAGGCTTTGCTGAGAATATTCTTGCCAGAGTCCTCCTTAATAGTTCTGATCCTTTACTTGGGAGATGATTTTTATCTAAAAGAATGTGTGACTTCAGAAAGGGCCAGGAAATGATTAGTATGGTGTTTGCTGCCCCACAACTCCAGGAGAAATTACAGGAGCAGAACAGAAGTCTCTATACAATGTCAATGTGACCAAAACCTTTGATAGAATTAGTCATGAGGGCTTATGGAAAAAAATGTCAAAATTTGTTGCCCCCAAAATGTTCATCTATATTGCATGTCAATTATGCTTGTTTGGATTGTGGTTAATGGAGGATGGAGCTCTTGTGCATTCCCATTCAGCAGTGAAGTGTGAAGCAAGGCTGTGTGCTTGCTCTCATTCTTTTTATCATGTTTTCAGTAGTGTTGTCCAATGCCTTCAGTGAGAACAAAGAAGTTTTCAAGTCCAGCTACCTCACTTAAGATAATTTATCTAATTTGAAAAGACTGTAAGACAAGATTAAAGTGAAAGGAGAGTTGTGTCCAACTTTTTGTTCATAAATTAATATTTACTCTACACATCCTCTGAAGCTGAGATGCAACAAAGTATGGATTAATTCTCTTTGCTTGTGCTAACAAACAAAATTAACAGCATGAAAACATAGGTACTCCAATTGCCAGCACCACATATCCATGTGTAGAACCATTGGTTACAACAAAATGGAGAAATTTTGAATACTGTGCATAAATTTACTTACCTTGGTGTAGTATACTTTGCAGGTGTGAGCTAATGTGTGAACTCTCAAAGGTGTAAACCAATTACATAAGCATTGTTTCTATCAACTCTAGTGACTTAACACCTTGTAAGGATTCTTTTCTTCAGAGTCTCCCAAACACTGAATTAGCTCTGCAATGGGTACATTAAGTTCATCATATGTAGAATAAGAGGAAGAAATGGGAAAACACAGGCCTTGTGTTTTGAAAATAGTATCTGTTCCTTCCTTTTTTTTTTTTTTTTCCACTTTGGATTTGGAATTCAGATTTATTAAATAGAAAAAAATTATATGTGATTCTTTATGAATAAAAGCTATGATAATACAAAATGCTCCTTTTAAATCCTATTTTAGCATATTTGTATGAATGTTGAAGTTTGACATTTATCCTTAAATTACAAAGATAATTTGCTTAGATAGCCAACTTTTATTCTCATACTTTTTTTTTTTTCCATGCTGAAAGTCCCACTTACTTGCTTAGCTCTGTAGTTAAAATGGGTCTGGTTACAGATTTATTGCCAGGCATGTTTTGGGAAGTCATCATAAGGAAATAATGGTTTAAAACTTACTCACCTGGGCAAAATCCAAATGCCATATTTGTTTTGGTGTGAAACTAATTCAGACGATTTCCTCTTCTTTTCTATTTCTAATTTTTCCCGTCTTTTTTTTTTTTTTTTTAAGTCTTCATCTCTTTCTATATCTTTTTTGTCTAAAAGATGTGGGATTGAGGAAGTCACTATCATTTCTTGATCAAAATAAATTCTTAAAAACTGTTTTCAAACTTTTGGAAAGTTTTTGTATACTTAGGTAATTACTGGCAGTAAACTCAGCAAAAGGATTTAAGACTTATGAATGTTCTAGTTGGAGGAAATTGTAATTAAGGTTAGTAAAGTGTGTGTGTGTGTGTGTGTGTGTGTGTGTGTGTGTGTGTGTTTTACTCAAATAAGGATTTTATGTCTCTTTTAAGAGAAAGACAATAACTCTTCTCTAGCTATTTATATCCTCTCCATTGAAAAGCATATGTTTAACACATAAAGCAATAGCCAAATTCATTTTCTTTGTTCAAGATTAATCACTACTTTTAGTTAGGCATTTTCTTGTGACTTTAACAGTAAAATTCTCTAATAGATAGAAAATATAAGGAATAGAATTTAAATTAAAGTGTTGAAAATATTACTAGGAAAAACTAGCTTAGAAAAACAGAAAAGTTAATAATAAACACATTCAAGGAGATTATTCCACAGTTAAAAAAAAAGTTGTGAATGAATAAATCTCTTCATTTGCTTGAAATATTTTATAAAATAGTATTTAAATGGAATAAGTCACTTACCTTTGTGGTTGAATCCATTTATAACTTGCTTTGAATTATATGATGCTACATACTTATTTTCTTATTTTCTCCCACTTTATTCCCCAGAAAAAGCATTTTAAACATTATTTATTCCATTAAACATTATGGATTATTCCAAATTCTTTCCCTCCTCTGGCTCCTTCTCCACTCTTTGAGAAGATAAGCAGTATATCAGTTATAATCCTTTCAGCTTAGTTCCAAATTGCTTCACAGAATGGTTGGACCAGTTCACAACTTCTCCAGAAGTGTATTAGTGTTCTTTTTGTCTACATCTCCACTAGTATTTATCATTTTCCTTTTCTTTCACATTAGCTGATCTAATAGGTGTCAGTTGCACCTATGATTTGTTTTATTTTGCATTATTCTAATCACTAGTGATTTATAACATTTCAAAAACAAGCTTATAAATTATATTTTCATTTTCTGAAAACTCCCTGTTCATATCCTTCAACCATTTATCAGTCAGGGAATGACTTATTTTTATAAATTTGAGTCAGTTCTTTTTATAATTGAGCAATGAGTCCCTTTTTGAAAGAAAGTTGCTATATAATTCTAAAAGTATTACTTTATTGTCTCTGGTACCTTTTAACAAAATGTGCTTTTTCTAACTTTCTCTTTTAATTAGGCTATTTTTACTTTTTCTTTGTCTTGAGATCATGATTGTTACCCCTACTTTTTTTTTTTTTTTAAACACTTCAGCGTTAGGATAATACATTCTGCTCCAGGCCCTTACTCCAATTATCTGTGATTCTGTTTCAAGCATTTCTCTTTTTTTTCCTGAGGCAGTTGGGGTTAAGTGACTTACCCAGGGTCACACAGCTAGGAAGGGTTAAGTGTCTGGGATCAGACTTGAACTCAGCTGGTGCTCTATCCACTGCATCACCTAGCTGTCTCAAGCATTTCTCTTTTAAACAACATATTGTTGGATTATGATTATGATTACTGTGTATTTCCTTTTCTATTTTCTTTGCAGTTTCTTTCTCTCTCTTTTGTGTTTGAATGTTAAATATTCAATTCATCTTTTGGGTTTTCTTTAGAAATACCTTAAAGTCCTCTATTTCAGGAGACATCTATTTTTTCCCTCTCTTTAGAGTTATGTATTAGTTTGTTATAATGCTAATTTCTTTGCTCTTCAGGGTATCATATACCAATCTCTCTGATTCTTTGACATGGAAACTACTGAATTTTGTGTGATCCTGATTGTCACTTCATGTTATTGGAATTGTTTCTTTTTGGCTGCTTGTAATATTTTTTTCTTGACCTTGGAGCTCTGGAATTTGATTGTAATATTCTGAGGAGTTATCCTTTTGATATTTTTTTCAGCATGTGATTGGTAAATTATTTTCCTCTTGGTCTTGAGAACTGTGACTCAGAATTGCATATAGGCAATAACGATGACAAATAGTACCAACTCCTGTGCCCAGTATCAATTTAGGGTACCCTGTAATCTCTTTTGGACCATTTGCCCAAACACCTTACTATCTTTGAGCTGAGAACACCTGAAGCTGCTGTCACTGTAGCTATAACCTTCATCTCCAAGACCCAGTGCTGGTGCCCTCTTGGCCAATTCCCATCTTAGTGTGGCAGACCTTTTTTTGCTGAACTCCTAAATTGTCTTGGACTGGGAAAAATGCTTCAACTTGACTTTTTAGGCTATGCCACTCAAAAATTCAATTTTGAAGCCTTGCCTTAAAATTTAT
The DNA here is from genome assembly GCF_016432865.1 of Antechinus flavipes. Taxonomy (NCBI): domain Eukaryota; kingdom Metazoa; phylum Chordata; class Mammalia; order Dasyuromorphia; family Dasyuridae; genus Antechinus; species Antechinus flavipes. The sequence goes on along the minus strand of NC_067398.1, from coordinate 595,089,103 downwards.
TGGAGGGAAATTTTTAATAGTATGAATTTAAAAAAATTAAAATCCCAAACTTATTTGATATTAATTTTATTTTAAAGTATTTAAACAAATAAGAGAAATTGTGAAAACGTTATAGAAGCTATTTTTACAAATATTCAAACACTTAAATAGGTTCCAGATTTTTGTATCTCTTTATTGTTACATTCTATTTTTTAGCACTCTTGCGTGCGCTCTCTCTCTCTCTCTCTCTCTCTCTCTCTCTCTCTCTCTCTCTCTCTCTTTTTCTAGTGAAGCTTTTTATTTTTCAAAACATATGCATGGACAATTCTTCAACATTAGCCCTTGCAAAATCCTGTGTTCCAATTTCCCTCCTTCCTCTCCTAGATGGCAAGTAGTCCAATATATGTTAAACATGTTAGAAATATATGTTAAATTCAATATATGCATTATACTTATACAATTATCATGCTGCACAAGAGAAAAAGTGAAGCAAAATAAAATGCAAGCAAACAACAAAAAGAGTAAAAATCCTATGTTGTGAACCACACTCAGTTCCCCCAGTCCTCTCTCTGGTGTAGATGGCTTTCTTCATCATTGAATAATTGGAACTGATTTGAATCATCTCATTGTTGAAAAGAGCCACATCTATTAGAATTGATTATCACATAATCTTATTGTTGCCGTGTATAATGATCTTCTGGTTCTGCTCATTCACTTAGCATCAGTTTATGTAAGTCTCTCCAGACCTCTATGAAATCATCTTGTTGGTCGTTTCTTACAGAAGAATAATATTCTATAACATTCATATGCCATAATTTATTCAGCCATTTTCCAATTGATGGGCACTCATTCAGTTTTCAGTTTTTTGACACTAAAAAAAGGGCTGCTGAAAACATTTTTGCACATGTGGATCTCTTTCTGGAGAATGTTGAGAGACTTTGAGTGTATAGTCTAATAACTTGGTTTCACTTTTACTTATGTTCATCAAGAATTTTTCTTAGAATGACTAGATAGAAAGTATAGAGCAAGAAAACAAGCATTTCCTCAAGCTGAAAATCTTTCCAGAAATTTTCTAGCAGAAACAGGTATTGAAGATAGTGATAAGGTATTTGGGAAATGACTTTAGAAGGGAATATACTAAGATGTAGAATGAGGAAGACAGAATACAATAGGACTGTTATCTTACCTGATTTAAACACATTGCTCTAATGTAGCCTGAGATAACATTAGGGTTTTTTTCTGGGTTTGTTTTGCTTCGTTTTTAGCATTATGAAGTTATGAAATTGGCATGTATTGATCTTGTGGTCACAAAAGTTTGCAAAAGATTGGTTTTTTTTTCCTCCATAGCAAATGCTCTTAAATCAAATTTGCTTGATACAATAAGTGTACATTTAAGTTTTAAAAACTAAAGGCAAGACATTATAAGTATTCCTGCTAAACTTCATTTTGATAATTTTGACTCAATAAGCTAGTATGAGAGAGCTTGAATTTATAGATTAAAAATTATTTAGATGCATATTTGTTGCCTTATTTTCTAAGACAAAATTTTCTAGTATTCCTAAGAATTCACTCCATTAAACATCTTTCATCTTATCTCTTTCTTCAGTTTTTCTTTCTGATGGGCCTATACTTGTCTTCCTCAATCCCCTCCAAATGTAAGAGAGCCATCCCTTGACCTTGTTTACTCTCAAGCCACTCTTTTTTTCCTTGCCTCCTCTGCCAAACTTTGAGAAATAACAATCCATGGTCTGTTCAATATCAGCAGTCTTTAATTTATAACCTGCTTCTTTTTTATTCAAAACTGATCAGAATCAATGGTCTTTTTTGGTCCTCATCCTCCTTAATCTTTCTGTACTATTTGCTATTGATCATCATTTTTGAAACATTCTCTCATTCCTGACTTCTAGGATTCTTGTACTCCTCTGGTTACCTTTTCCATTTCATCTTGGCTTTAATTATTTATGATATAATAATATAATAATAATAGTAACATTAGCTAAAATTAATATATTTACTGTGCTTGGTGCTTTATTAATATTATTTCATTTGATCCCCACAACTGCCAGGAGCAGTAAGTGCAATTATTATTCCCATTTTACAAATGAGAAAATTGAGACAAAAAGAGCATAAATGATTTTCCCAGGATTACACATTTACTAAACATCTAAGGCCACATTTGAACTCAGATCTTAGTGACACCAGGCCCAAAGTTCTATTCACTACAACACCTATTTTCTAATCAAGTGTTGTCAAGCTTAAATAGAAAAGGGGATAATAAACTGTATATAAGGATTTCTGTGGATTGCATGTTGACTTAAAAAACCACATATCAACCTTAAATGTGTTATATTGTATTTTTGGTTACTTTGTTAAATATTTTTCAATTATATTTTATATTTACAGTTATAATCTGCACACAGGAATGTTACTGGTTTTTTCAGCTGTGTGTTCACACTTGCTCTAATCCATTAAAAGTAAATGTTTTCTAGGACTTGATCTTTAGATCCCATATATTTTTTCTCTTTATTCTTTTTATTGGATAATTCATTTACCTATTTTAAACTATAATCCATAAACTAACTATAATCTATAAACTAACTATAAGCCATAAACTAAAACTTCCCAGATCTTTGGGTCTGCATATTGTACTGCTAACTAAGTATTTCCACTTTGATGTTTCACTGGTGTTTCAGACCCAATGTATCAAAACCAAACTCATTTCCCCCTAAAACAAACTTTTATGTTTGATTTTTTTTTCATTTTGCTGATGCTGCTATCATCCCAGTCACCTTGAGACCTAGGAGTCTCTTTGGCTCTCTCAAGTTGTATTGATTTGATTGTCACAGCATATTTTAAATTCATAACTTCTTTAAAAATCTTTATTGTTGTCTCTGCCCATTATTATTTATTACAATATTCTATGAACCTCCTAAGAAGAACACTTTTCTCCTTCTTCTATACAATCTATTTTATATGCTTCTTTCAGATTAATCTTTTTGGTGTTCACTTCTGAACAGTTGACTGTCTTTTTTGCTTTATCCTGGCCTACCAAATAAAGTCTGATTAGCTGGTCCTGTTCTACCTGTCTAGGCTCCATACTTAGTTCTTCACACACTCCACATTTTAGCTAAACTGAAATACTTATTATTCTCCAAACACATCCTATTTTTTCATACTCCATTGTCTTTGCTTGTGCTATTACTTTTTCTTGGAATATCTCCTTCTTCAGATACAGCTGTAAATTGTTCTAAACTTCTAAAGCCCAAGAAAAATGCCCCTGTTTCATGAAGACTTTTCCCTTCCTCCTTCCATTCTAGGCAAAAACAAAACAATATTAAAAAAAGTCTGAATTAAGTATTCCCTATCTAGAGCTCTCAGCCTCTTTAGTGCACTTACTACATTCTATTTTAATTATGACTTTTTTTATTAGACTATAAGCTTTGAAGGCTAGAACCATATCTTTATTTTGTAACTCCCTTGGCACTTAAGAATCATTCTTTCTTTTCAGATCAAGTTTCCAATAAGTATTCAAGTCTTTTTTTCTTTGTTATTAGCTCTGGCTCCCTATCTTTTGACAGTGCCCCCATAGCACTTTTAAATATTTTTCTTTGTGCTTGAACAGGGCAGGACAGAATAAAAAAAAGTTAATTATAATATTTAAGAAAAGGTAAACACATTACTAGCAGCCTAGTGTGCTGTGTCTGCTCTCCATGGTGCTGCTTCACTATGTCTTCCATTTTTCCTTCTCTCTTGTTCTGGTTTCCCTTTTCTTACTCTCCTTTCTTGCTTGTTAGTCACCTTCTACCATACACCTGTGTACTAAATGTTAAAATGTATAATGATTTCATATCTCTGGTAAAAAGTATACAATTGAGGAATGCCACAGGCTTCAAACTATAGTTTTTTTTGAATGGCCTCAGATGCAACAATTTTGTCCCTAAATTTGTTGAACTCTCATTTTGGGGAAATGATGGTTAATTGTACCTAATTCTGGAGACTTGCATGTATTAAGGAAACTTTTCACTCATATATCTATCCATATTTAGTAATAGATATAGATATGTGGATTCTTAACTGAATATGTTCTGAAGAGAAGAATTTTTTTCTCAATGCAAATAATGACTAAATTTGTTGTAATAATTAAATGTGTGTGTGAATGAATATAAATGCATGATTAAAAGATACAATAGCATAATGACTATAGAACCAGTCTTCTAGCCATGATGAACTGAGTTCAAGTCATTTCTTTGATATGTTACTAAATATATGATGCTAGCTAAATGACAGCTTCCTACTGACACTATAAATATAGCAAACTCTGACATAATAATAATAACAACAACAACAACAAGGTACTGATTTATATCGGCAAAGGGAGTTTTCTCACTAAGAGGAGTCTCTGTATTAATGACAATACAAATCCATTCTTCATCTCCTTTCCTTATGTATTGTATATCTGAGTCAGATTGGACTAAATTTATTACTTTCTACATCAGATTACGCTCTTTTTCTTCCCCTCTCTCTTCTACCTGTAGGTTATTTAAAATTCAGTTTTGATCATATCTACAATATACTGGAACCTTTTAATTACACAGGTATGCTTCCTATTACTTCAAAGGGGAATTTGTTAGAAGAAGGTTTGTCTTCAAAGACTTCACACAGCAAGAAGAGTGGCTCATTAGTAGGCAATTGCATGGCCTGTGGTCATATCTTTTTCCTTTGAACTATTCAAGTGGGTCTCCTATGACACTGCACAGAATACTTTCCATGACACTAACTTAATGATGACTATCTTCGATATCTATCTTAAGTGAGCTTATGTTTCAGTATTTTACCCTTACTTAATGTCTCAGACCATCCAAAATAGTTTTCTCCATGATTGCATCTGGTCATATAATTTTTACATTTATGTAGCAGATATCTGTCCAAGGATAGTTTTTGAGCATGCATTTTGTTTTATTTAAATAATTTCTTTTGTTCATTAAAAATGCATGCAACTATATCTATTCTGTATCTCTTAGCCTACTCTGTGACTGCAAAGATGTGGCATGCTAGAAAAAATTGTCTGGGCACAAATGTCTGTTCCTTCCCATGTTAGGTTTTCATGAGGTATAGACTGAACACATATGTAGAACATTTTCATTTATGCTTTTATACAGCTAATGGGTCTGTGCTTAGGTATTTTCAGTTGTGTCAAACTCTGTGATTCCTTTTGGGGTTTTCTTGGCAAAGATAATAAACTAGTTTGCCATTTCCTTCTCCAGATCATTTTATACATGATGAACCTAAGGCTGAAAGAATTACAGGACTAGTTCAGGGTCACACAAGTAACAAATGGCTGAGACCAGATGTGAATTTGGGTCTTCCTGGCTGTAGACCCAGTACTCTATTCACTGTCACCTAGCTGTCTGAATAAAGGTAATTTTATTTTATTTTTTTTATCAGTCACCATGTTTGAACAAAAGTATCCATATTATTTTTCATTTTGAAGGAATCATCTCACCTTTGGAGAGAGTTTAAAACTCAATCTCTGAGTACTTTAAAATGACTTACTCCAGTGCTCATCCTCTTTTCTTCTCTTACTCTGTGCATTAGGTAAGATACAACTATAGATGCACATCTGTATGTATATTTGAGGTTGTTTTTTAAACTTATTTATTCTTAATTTATGGGATTAAACATGCATTTCTTAAAATTTGCTGAGAATGTATTATTTATGATTTACTATTCCATTTACACATATATGTATATATAATTTATATATGATATATTTTTCTTTTATTTTTTCCCTTTTCCCTCTTCCTTTTACTCTAGAAGTGGCTACCATTAGACACAAATGATGTGTATGTAAAATTATTCTCTACATACTCCCATCCCGCTAAAGTGATGGGTTTATTATTGTGGTTGATCAATCAGTGACACTTTTTGACAATATTTGTTGATCTCTCCAATTACACCTTCAATTTGATACTGAAGTGGATGTAGTTGGTGTGTGTGAAGGAGGACAATTTCTTTTGGCTCGTGAGAGTTGGGATCTTTCTTTATATGTCCTTTGTAGTTAATTATAATAATCAAAACGACTAATATTAGCTCAAAGTTATTGTTAAAGCAATATTGGTGTTACTGGATACAATGTTCTCTTGGTTTTACTAATTTTACTCTTCATTACTTCATGCAAGGTTTTTAATATTTTTCTGAGATCATTGAGTTCATCATTTCTTATAAAACAGTAGTATACAGTAAAATACCACAACTTTTTCAGCTCTTACTCAATTGATGTATCCCTGTAATTTCCAGTTCTTTGCTACCACAAAGACAGAAATTCTATAAACATTTTAGACTATAAGAGTTCTTTTTTTCCTTTTCTTCTTAGTCATCTTTGCAAATAGGCTTAGGAGGGATATTGCTGGGTCAAAGAGTATAAGCATTTTAATAACTCTTTGGTCATATTTCCATATTACTCTTCAGTATATGAGTTTTTATAAATATCTTAATAATCTCCACTCTCTTCCCCATTCTTCCATCCTCATCCCCTGGAGTGAGCTTGCTTTTCTATCAGTATAAAGAAGTTAAAATCAACTCACTTATTTTGGATTGTACAATGATGCCTAGTCTCAGTTCTACAACAAATGAAAAATATATTTATGTGTGTTTGTATCTGTCTCTCTGTATTTGTATGTGTGTATGTATATATATATATGTGTATATATATATATATATATGTATGTAGTCTCTTTTTACTAATTTTAAAAATTGCATTATCACTGGATACTTTCCATATTCTCGATGAGTTTCATATTAACCTTTATGAATGGAGTTTTCACATGGGGAATTCTCCACATGGTTGAAATCATAAATTCAGACTAATCAGTTTATATAAGAATCATGACCAGTCTGTGAGTATCTTGAGGGCAAGAATTGAACTGTATTATCTATCTAAACTTAACATCTTCCTCTAAGCACACAACACTGTGTTTTATGCTGAAGTGCTTCGCAGCTATTGATTAAAATGATTTGTATCATCTTAACACTTTTGAGTGAGACTTAGTAAGACTATTCTTCTCTCCAGTTATTGGTAGTCTTATTCCAGGATTCCTTTTTCTCTTTGGACCACAAACCCTAACATCGATAGACTCAGAATTAAATTTTTAAATGAATAAAATAAAACATGTGGTATTATCAAAGAAATTAATTATATACAATATAATTGCATATGAATATGTATATATGTATGTGTATGCATACACTATGCATATACATACATATACATACATATATATATATACATACATACACTCCCATATCTCAAATATCAAATCAAGTTTATAGATCCTAGGTCAAGAACCTCTACTTTATTTAATTGGTGATTGTTCCACTCCCCAAAACTTCACCAAATTATTATTTTCTTTAATAATGGTATGAGTTTTTATTTATTTTTATTAAAGCTTTTATTTTTCAAAACATATGAGGGCACAATTCTTCAACATTAGCCCTTGCAAAACCTTGTGTTCCAATTTTCTCTCCTTCCCCCATGCCCTCCCCTAGATGGCAAGTAGTCCAATATATATTAAACATGGTAGAAAGATATGTTAAATCCAACATATGCATACATATTTATACAATTATCATGCTGCAAAAAAATCAAATCAAAAAAAGGAAAAAATGAGAAAGAAAATGCAAGCAAACAACAAAAAGAGTGAAAATGCTATCTTATGAGTTATTTTAAAAAATCTAAGTCATACTGCTACTAATGGAAATAACATTCATTAAAGTTTAAAAAATAATTTGTTACATTCTTATTGATCATCACAAGACCAAGAGGTTATTACTATAGATGTTATTTATGTACATATACGTTTTTATAGATGACAGAGCTGGGATAGGGAAATTGTGACCTGTCCACATTTAATAAGCCACTGAGCCAGAAGTAAAATTCTAATATATCTGAACACATTTATATTATTGTTCTGAATGCACACGCACATATATATGTACATATACATATGCATATATATGTATATACACACACACACATATATATATATACATATATGTAGCACAAGGCCATCTATATTGTAGAAGGAAATTAATTTTCTTAGAAGAGGAATGGATTACTTCTAATCTTTCTGAAAAATAACTGAAAGTTTTTGTTTTAATTCAATCTATATTATCTGAACTACTAATTGTATGAACATTTGGCTCAATCATAAGCTGGTTAACTTGAAGAGCTGTGACTTTGGGCTAGAGTGAGATAACTCAGTGAATAATTAAGAAGTGAAGAAATTGGGATAATGTATATAATTGTTTAAAGTATCTATAGTGGCTCTTTGGGTGAATGAATTATACCCTTGGGATTTTGATTAGCTGTTATAGGATGCTAACCACAACTGGTGTCTTCATGTTCTTAACCATCAGATTACATGTTATATAAAGCTACTTCTAATTTGAGTAAGTCAAGAAATAGCTATATTATGAAAACACTTCCTCTTCAAATTTCACAAATTGGAGATGATGTTCACTGCCTTGCCTGATTTAAAAAAAGTTGATCTCTGGATTGACAGATATATTTAGCATACTCTAGTCTACCACAATGGTCTGGTAATAGCCACAGGTATACTTGTGAAAAATTAAAGTCAATAAGCTTTAAAAAATGCTTACTTTTTTGCAAATTATGCTACAAAACAGTGCCGGATACCTTCAAGAGACCTAGAGTATTATGGGAAAATGACAGGATAGTGAAATGTTAAATACAAATAAAAAAGCAAAGCAATTTCAAGAGGAGCAGAGAGAGGGAGAGTAAAAAAAAATTGGGAGAAAGGTGATCAAAAAAAGTCTCTAAAAAGGATCCTTTTAGAAAGAATCACTTTGGAAAAGGAGAATTCAAGATTAGCTGAAAGAAAGTGAGAGGAACCAATCAATCTTTTAGGAAACAATGGAAATAAATACAAAAAAGTAAGGAGAAATGCAGGATGTGTTAGAATTGGGGAACTTAATTTAAGATGATGGAGTAAATATCTAAATGCTCCAGATCAAGGTAAGGTGGTATTTCCCCAGGGGAGACACCAGCCAAATTGTGTGTGAGTGTGGGGGAGAGGAGAAAAGGGAAAGAAAAGAAGGAGGAGGGAGAGAGAGAGAAAAAAATGATTGAAGAAATATGTGAAAAGAAACCTAGAAATCAGACAGGAAAAGGAAGAAAGGAGCTAAGGCTTAATGAAGACTTTGTTTTGGTATATGATTTTGAACATTGGGATTAGGGGAAAAAAACTGAGAAGTAGCTAGCACCTTAAAACTGAGAAGTAGCACCTTAAAGAGTTTCGATGATTTAATACTATGAAAACTAGTTTTAGTAAATATTATAATTTTTGATGCAAGTATATTTGTTTGTTCCATGCCTTCCCCCCTCTTCCCCTTATTGACTTATGAGGCCCTTCTAAAAAATCTTTTTTTTTTTAATGACTTGATTTGATGTTAAACAATATGTGGACTGATGATTAACTTGGTCTTGTACTTCAAGAACATGTAATTTTGGTCATGTGGATACATTGACTTCAATAAGCAGTCTTCAGGGGCTGCAATCATTGGAAAATTAATTGCCTTATGGTCAAATTTGGGAATGTATTTCTCTGTCCTTGAATAGAAATTTTTATTAATGATAAAATTACAAATAAAATTATTCTTGATTTAGTTTTGCTTCTTAGTCTAAAGATACACACACCCCCACACCCCCACCCACCCTCCCACATATATATATATATATATATATATATATATATATATATATATATATATATATATACACACTCTAAAATAAGGAGTATATTTGGTTTCTAGCTGTAGAATAATTTTGATTACATGTGAATATGGTTATATTGAATCAAGTTTATTTTAATGTTTCTTTGCATAGAATTTTCTCAGATTAGTTAGAAGTTTAATTCCTACTTTTAACCTTACTCGTATGTCCTTGGCCAAAACCTAACTTCATTCACTTCAGGAAATTTTCTCTAATAGTGTTGTAAAGAGATTCATGGTATATTGTATCTATCACATTATCTCTTTAAAAACAAAATGAATTTATGCTATGAATACATGAAGTGTCCTGGAAGCTGCTCAGCTCCCTCATCTTGAGGCTTTACTCACATATTATCTTGGTGTAAGTGTAACAGTTAAGGGCTTATGTTTCAATGCCCTTCCCTACATGGATTTAGTGCTAAAGATACATAAACAACAGGGATACTGAATGACCAAGTTCAAAATAAGTTTTTTTGGGAGGATTTCATATATGTGTGTGTGTGTGTGTGTGTGTATGTGTGTGTGTGTATATATATATATGATGTTTTGCTTCTGGTTTGGTATTGTGCAGCAGTTACTTAGCAACAGTAACATTTTATACACCTATTACTTTATAACAATTTGCTTTTCATTAAAGTAACTGCTTTTATTTTTGTTCCTTACTACAAGGATGTATGGTCCCAACTTAAAAAGACAGAAGTATGACCCCAGGTCCTTTCCACATCAAAAGCGAATGTGTTCTTTCATCTGGGTCTTGTGTCTGGAGCAATTATTTATGACTCTGCCCCTTCTTGTTGTGGGCTGAAAAGTCACAGCTCCAAAAAGCCATCCTATTTGGCTATCCATTTACTTATTTATAATTTTATAACTTAAGACAAGTGTGGCAATGGTTAAAAGATAGACTATCCATCCTTTAAAAAGCACATATTATAGAAACAGCTGAATTTGTTGGGGAAGTATCTTTAGGGTAACCTGAGTACATCACACACAAGTTAATATGCTTTAAGTAAGCTGAAAAAAGCCAGAGACAGGGTTGTTGAACATGTATATTCTTGCCAGCAGAGGGCTTTTATACCTCAAGTATATCCTAAATGTTGTGCTTAAGTCTATTTATTAATAACAAACAAAAAAACAAACAAAAACTTGTCCAATGTCTAGTATTATAGGTGCTCAAATACCCACTTGGAGAGGGTATATCTTTAAGGATTTGTTTTTCACATTTAAATAATTAGATTATTTTCTTATATAAACATAGTATTTTGTGAGAGAGTAGCTTTCCAGGCCACAATCTTGTGCATTTTTCAACTCTGCTCATATTGGAGCCACCATCAGTGCCAACAGTCTGTCAACATTTCCATAGGGGACTAATAAGTAGGCTGTAAAAGCTAAAGCCAACACTTGGCATGGACAGTGTACATTCTGCAGCAAGGGGAAAAATCCTCATTGCTTAAGTTATAGTATTGTAAACACCCACATGAAACTTACTCTTTTTCTTTTCTTTTCTTTTTCTCTCCCCCTTTCCTCTTCCTTTTTCTTCTCTTTGCTAAGCTTTATGAATTTTTACTGTCACCATTTAGTTACCTGCAAATTTTTCTTAAAAAATCTTAAACTATTTTTTCATCCTTTTTTTAGTCACTTAGAATTATTATTATTTTTAATGAAGAAATGCAAAATCCTCAAACTCTATACTCAGGATTTGAGGAAGAGAAATGTATCATTAGTGTTGTCATCTTGAAGAAAAGGCACTTTTAAACCCATGAAAAGGCAATTTCTAATCATCTTAAAAACAAGATTTGATACTCTTGTATTCCTTTTTATTACCAAGCACCATGGTTCAACTTAAGAACTTTTTTCCCATAAATTTGTCATTAAATTTTTTAAAAAATGGTATTAGGATGAATTTGAATGAGTATAATTTTCCTTTCTGAATGTTATTTTGACTTACAGGGGAAAATAGAATGTTAATAGCTTTTATCATATACATCCATCCACTTATATAGCCACAGATGTGGTGTAAGACTTTATCACCTCCCATGTTGACTATTGAAGTAGCCTGCTGATTGATCTCTTGGCCTCAAGTCTTTTCCAGCTCTAATCCATCTTTCACTTAGTCACCAAAGTGTTTTTTTCTAAAGCTCAGGTCTGTAACACCACCTTTGTTGTTCAATTGTGTCCAACTGTGCTGTCCTTAGGTTTTTCTTGGCAAAGATACTGGAGTGGTTTGCAGTTTCTTTCTCTAGTGCATTAAGGCAAAGAGAGGTCAATTGACTTTCCCAAGATCACACAGCTAATAAGGGTCAAAAGTCACATTTGAACTATGACCTTCATGACTCCTGGAGATATCTAACTGCGCGTGGGTGCGCGCGAGCGCGCGCGCGCACACACACACACACACATTTAAAGTTTTCAACATTTGTTCCTCTTCTATATTTCTGGCTGTCTTACACCTTGTTTCTATTTTTCTTACTGTTCCAATCCAGTTCACACATAATATTCTTCCCATTTATACTGGCTATCCTCCTTACCTGGGATGCTCTCTTTCCTTCAAGCCAAATATGGCTTCTATGGTTTCTTTTAACACTTAGAACTCTTTCCTCATCTTCTCCCATACTACTAGTATCTTCCTTTTGAGATTACCTTCTATTTGCAATATATAGCTCTTGTAAGTGCTTAATTCCCATATTGTCTCTTCCCTTAGAATTGTGATCTCCAAGGAGGGTGTTTTTTTTTTTTTTTTCCCTTTGTGTCCTTAATGCTTAGCACACATGGTATTTGGCCATATTGAGAGCTTAATAAATGATTCTTGACTGATTGGTTGTATGATTGTTAATTCATGATAGAGCATTTACTAAGTTTAACTTACTATATGGACTCTTGGTTAGAAGCTGATAATTGAATGAAAACTAGTTAATCATCATAAGAGCTGCTATACTTTGATTTTCTTAGTCTTTCTGATATTAATTTTGGTATATTTGCAGTTCCCTATGAGATAAATGTGAGAAGTGTTTTCTATGATATTTTTAATTCTGTAAGCATGTCTATTATTTGAGAACATTTATTGTGGGAGGAAAAATTCCTCAGTTGATTATGTGAACATTGTTGACCATTAAGTGTTTCTATTGAGGAGATATGTTTAGAACATCAATTATCAGAGAAAAATATTGGTAGCCAGGAAATTTTAGAGTCAATCAACAACCATTTTCTAAACTTTGTGACAGATCATGAGAATATGAATAAAACAAATAAAATTGTTTCTGAGTTTACATTCTAGTGATAGAGAAAAGTGTAGGTTTTATGTGAATTTCATATTAGTGGGGTTTGTGTATATATGTGTAGGTATATACATACATACCTATATATATGTGAATCTTATAGATATGTGTATATATATGTATATACATAAATAACATGTATGTTTGTATATGTATATATATACACATATATTTATATGCTTATACAAGATATATGCAGAACAAAAATATATTACTAGAGAGGGAGGAAGAGCATTAGTAGCAAATATGATAAGGAAAGGCTTCATGTAAAAGATAGCATCTGAAATAGGCTTTGAAGGAAATTAGGGAGATCAGTAGGCAGAGGTAAGAAGGAGCCATCCATATAGAGGAATGGGAATGGGAGATGGATCAGCATGTACAAGAGAAGGCCGTGTGTGTGTGTGTGTGTGTGTGTGTGTGTGTTTGTGTGTATGTGTATACACACACACACATAAAACCATTCTACACATGCTTTTGCTTATAAGTTCTTTCTCTGGTTGCAAGATGATTAGGAAAAAGTAAGAGAACCTATATGTCCTAAAATATTTATAGTGGCTCTTTTTGTGGTGATAAATAATTAGAAATTGCAGAGATGCCCATCAATTGGGGAATGGCTGAACACATTATAGTATGTGATGGAATACTACTGTACTATAAGATGTGATGAGCTTGATGGTCTTAGAAAAATACGGGTAGGTTTGCATAGAATAATCAAGAGCAAAATGAACAGAACCAAGAAAATATATATGGTAAAAACAAAAATTTTTAAAGAATAACTTTGAGTGAATTTGTCATTTTGACTAATTACCCATATTTACTACAAAGAACATATGAAGGAAAACAATGTTTTTGTCCTTTCATAATATCTCTGTGAGAGAGCATCCAAATGCTCTAAGGGTTTTGATCTAGAACTCTTGACATTTATGGATAGCCAGGGAAATTGAGGGCTTTCCATGAGCTATCTTCTTGATTAAGACCATATATCTTTTTTTGGTTGTATATTTCTCTGATAACTGACTTTTGTATGGCTTCTCCTGCATAATCATTCCTGGGCAAAATCATAGCCTAATTCTTCATTTTTTCTTTGAGTGAACCTTATCCAGAGATTGTAATATTCCATGATTTGTAGTTGTATCACTGGAAGAATATTGAAGTTAAAGAGGAGCTTTTTGAGTCAAGAAGAAGTTTGGGATTCTTGAAATCATTGTATGATACTCCAAAGACACTTTGAGACTATAATCTTTTATTATTGAAATATCTGGAATCACTATTCAGGAAATAATGACATCAATAGGAAAGTTTTATTCAGATAAATGCTCTGGATAAAGAGACAGTGTTGAAGATGTGCATAGTCAAGAAGGGCTTATGCCACAGAACTAGCTTCATGGATGTCTGTTAAACATGTTTCCAAAGGTTTTTTCCTCCCCAAGTGCTAATCTTCAATTTACTGCTTTGACTTAATTATTATAACATGTGGCAGAAGAAGCCCATGTTGCCCAAACAGAAGCTCCTTGTCATTCTTTTACTAACAAGTTTCCATCTAAGAGTGTGGTCTTTGGAAGAGAAAATCCTAAATGATTCTTGAATTAAATTGGGTGTTGGTGGAATGTTGCCAGTGGTGGAATGCTGGACAGTCTTCACTTTGGAGAGCCAGTGGTCCTGTTTTGTGGTGGCAGCAGTACTAGCAGCATTGGGGATTGCTTCTGCACATGGCAGGGAGCCTGAGACTAGAGGATATCATCTGAAGTGAAATGAGCAAAGAACTGTGTGGTTTTTTCTTCCATTTAGAATTTTAATTTAAGATGAGAATTTTTTTTTAAAATATGGGGATGGAGATAATTGAGCTTTGTCAAAAGAAAGTTTTTCAACTAAATTGTATCATTGTTCCCCCATTCAGTCCCCAGCCAGTTACATAGCACTTTATTATTCTATCTAGTGGAGGCACAATGAACAAGGAGGTATCCAGAAGAAAAACAGAATCCATAGGTTAATACTCTCAAGTAACTTTACCTGCAGGAGATGAATCTGGATCAACTCCTACAGGACCACACAAACTGGACATGGCGTAGCTCCAAAAAAGACATGCTATGAAAGTTTCTTCTTGCTTCCTACCCTTTTTCCAAGACTTTCCAAACTAAATGACTGAGACACACATTTTTCTTTTTAACTCTTAGTACCAACACTGAATTGGGATTCAGCAGAAATCCAGTGGATGCTGTTTCTTTCCAGTCTGCTAGCCTGGATCCTGTTACATGCTTGTCAGCCACAGGGCTCTCAGGTGACATCACTAAGCCCTAGCTTATATTATTTCAGACATAAGTTCTGGGGGATGGCAGGGAACAGATTTTTGGTGAATGTCCCTTTGCTTTCTCTTTTGAATGCTGTGTAACTTTGTATGGCTGTGTTTTATTTTTTAAAGGGAAGATTGAGTATTTTTTGCAGCACTAAAGGACTATGTTGTTGAAGGCCTGCATCACCTGTCCTTCATTAGCATAATAACTTTCAAACTATCAGAATGATAACTAAGGAAAGGAGAGAAATGTGAGAAAGGGTTCACTAGAGAAAAGATTCTCCAGCACTTTGCCCTGATAATATGCTCTATTGATGTCACTTCCAGATTGAAACTCAGATGAATAATCTTCTTTATAAGAATTTATATTGGGACTAGATCACTGGACTTTAGACTTCTTCAGCTTTTAGAGATGAAAGGTATTCATATCTTAATTACTAACACAGTAGCTGGGATGAAGGAAATATTTAATATATACTGAAAGTAGTAAGTGAAAGAGCTAGGATTTTAACCTATGTTTATGGCTATATTATACTATACCAAAAATAAGGAGAATCCTACATAGACTTCAGAATTAAAATAGTTTTTGATGCATTTTATATCCATTTATGTGGTTGTCTTCTACCTCAAAACTAATAATTTGGGAATAGTCCGTGTCATGCATAAGCTGAATATCTCCTGGTTTTTTTTTTTTTTTTTTTTTTTTTTTTGGCTTAGCATAGTGCTTAACACACAGTAGGTAGATTTTGCTTGAATAAGTCTAAAGCAAATAAGTGTTAGAATTTTTGAGGTTAGTATTATTCTATTATCAAATTTCTTGGAAAACTATACAATTAGCTATTGATTAGAATTCCTGAATTTTTTGGGGGATGACTAAATTAGGTAATGGGATTTGTGATAAATTCTGAGATATTAACAGAAAAGGGCCTCTGAAAAAGCATTCAGATGGCAAACTATGCTAGAATTAAAGACAAACAGGAAACACTTTAAGAAAGTCAGAGCTTATATTGTCTACTTCAAAAAACATATATTTTTTTAGAAAATTAAAAAAAATAATCATTGAAATCAGTTGAAACTGATCTGTTTATGGAAAGAAAAGTCTTTGTAACCTTTTAATTGAATCAATAAAAGTTTTTTTTTTTTTTTTTTGGGGGGGGTGTTGTTTGTATCAGTGCTTACTAGTGCCAGAATTCCTGAGAGTCCTGCCTTTGTTTCTACAATTTTGATCACATGTATTTTTGGAGAAGATGGAGGGAAAGAAGGTGATGTTAGGCATTTAAATAGTTGTTCTATTGAATTAGATTAATTAAAAAATACCCATTATCACATAGGACAAAGGGGATTTTGATAAATAAATATTCATCATAAATATCTTCATAGGACTAAATTTAGTGTGGAAACTAGAGATTAGAAAAGATGTGGGAGTAGTGAAATATTATGTCTCTATAGAGAGCATTTCAGAATATTGAAATTAGGTTTGGTATACAAATAGTGACTGATGTTCTGACTGTATTGTCTTAAAAGAATACTACTATGATTTTTATCTGGTTTGTGTTTTATTTTTGGGAAAGCAAGATTATCTGTTTAAACAGCACAAGTTTGAAAACATGCGTCAATATGTTTTCTCAAGATATGGCTTTTTAAAGCAATTAACAGATTAGATTATATAATCCAAATTTAGGAACAAAAAGATCATCTTTATAGAAATTTTAACAGGTCTTCAGAGATACTGATAGAGCTTAAGGAAAGATGAGTTACTGATTTAAACATTTTTGTTTAATGTGCTGCAAAATGTTCATAGTAATAAACTATCAAGCTTTTTAAGATTGATCATGTTCAGTTGTGATCATTTTACATGTTTTAAGAAACTGTTTTTAATAGATATCTTCAATTCTGAGTATGTAAATCAAAACATACTGTCCTATGGCTGAATATTTATTATTTGTATGAAGTCTTTATGGCTCATAATTCATGATCTTAATGACTAAAAGTGTATTGGAGGCTGGTAACTTACATATTTCAGTATTTTCTTCCTAGTATTTATAGATTATAAATTCACAGAAGCCAAAGGTTTTGCTGATTATTTAGTATTAATGCCAAGCACAACACTATATGAGATAGATACTTAACATATTCTGATGTTTCTTTAAAAAGTATTTCATTAAGAACCCAAACAAGTTTTACAGAGGAAGAAAATAAATTTTTAGTTATTATTATAAGGTCTACTGTTGCAACTCATAATAGCTGCCCATTTTAATTAAAATTAAGTGTATATGATATCACATGGAAAGATTCAACTTTGTGCCAACTTGCCAATAGTTCATTGTTTAATCCTGCTGTCAGGAGCAGAAATGTGCACTCTTTGTTAGAAATGGATGCCTTCACCTAGAAGGAATTTAGATTCCTTACTTGGCAAAAGCAAAATCCAGAAACAGGGAAGCACTTTAATGTCTGGAGTCTATTGAAAACAGATGGGCATCCAACACCTACACAAAATGTTCTATAGAATAAAATGTAAATAGCTGGATCTGACTTAAGAAATCATGAGACTTAAAAACACAATCTGAAGATCCACAAGAAGTTGACTTTACTCATTGGAATGAAAAACTGCAGAAATCAAGTGGGTTGAATAAAAAAACTAGAGCAAATCTGACTAATGTTGCTTTCTATCTTGATAGAATTGACTTAATAAGCATAAACCTAACATAATAGTTAGAGTGTTGACTTTGCAATCAGAAAAAAACTGGGTTTAAATTTTGCCATGATAATAGTTCTATTTCCATGAACTAATCACTCAATCTCTAAGGTTATCTATCAATTACAAATGATTGCTCATGTATAATGATGAAAGAAGTTGCCTCACTGGAGGTTATCCATACTGATAAAATCACAATTCATATACCAAAATAATAACAACAATAACAAAACACCTCACTACTAAAACAAAAATCTTACTTTTATATAGTACTTAAAGATTTATAAAATATTTGCTTTAATAACTATGAAAGTGGAAAGATATATCATCACTTAGGTCCTATTCCATTTATTCTGCTGAACTTCTAAATTTGTATTTATTTATGTCTCAAGGAATTATATGCTTGTGTTCTTTAAAAATCATTGTTTTTCTCCTTTGGGGGCATTTAAATGTTGCAGAATCATATGTTTGGCTTTGCTCTTTGGGTGGATCTGGGTTTTGAGCTGTTTGGGTTGGAATGCTGCAGTTCTGGGTCTCAGCAGGTTTCAGGGTTGGAGAAGTTGAAGCTTACTAAGAGACAAAATAAACGAGATCATCAAAGCAAGAAATTAACTTCTCTGTTTATTCACCTGTACAGTTGAACCAATCCCAGGGTAATAAACAGCAATATTCTAGATGTTAAGATCCTGATAAAATAAATGATATTAGCCAAATGTTTAAAGTTTTAATTCTTGCTAGTTTGGTTTGTGGCCTTTATATAGCACATACAGGTTTCCTGCCAAATGTACCATATACAATTTGTAGATACAATAGCAGATTTGGGGAAAAGTAGGAGGAAGGACTTTTGTAAATGATAGCCAAATAAACTATAAATGTCTTTGTGTGGTCTTATGCTACAAATTATATTTGATCTTTGGAATATGAAGCTACAGACTTCAAGAATGATATGTTTCTTTTGAATTAGTCATCTGGGCATTAATAAATGCCCTTTATGATAGAACTATAAAAAAAATTTATTTTCCCCAATTGTTTTGAAGTATAAATTCTCTTTCTTCTCTACTTTCCTGAGACACCAAACAATTAGATATAGGTTATACATTTGTGTCATGATCAAATTACAGTTTTGATAAAAGGTAACATTAAGTTAGATTTGATTATAAGAATTGTATTATGAAACTGAGGATAATCCATGTCCATAAGTATTAAAATATCTAAGTAAGCATCTTGGAGTTTGATCTATGTTTTCTACTGTTTCTTAGAAACTTGAGATGAAAAGGTCATCTGAGATCCTTTAATCTGATCTATCGCCAAAACAAAAATGCCCTCTTTTGAATCCCTAATAGCTTTCCCCAAAAGTGAAGAGATTCACAATTTTATCAGGTAGCCAAGTTTTATTTTGGGTGTCTGTAATGGTTAGGAATTATTTCAACTATTGAGTTAAGGCATTTATCTCTGCAGCTTCTATTCATTGATTCTCATTGTGTGCTCTTTGGAGTGAAGGAAAGGAAGTATATGTTCTTTGACATAATGACCCCAATTTTCTTTCTCCTATCTGGATTTACTAGGTTTTACTTCACACAATCATCTTGTGGTATGCTTGCTTTTCTCATAATCAAAGTTTTCGGAGTATACATAGGGAGTGTCCTTATAGTGTGGCCTCTACAACTTTATGTAATATTTCAGAAGTAGCTTAATCAAGGCAGAGTGCAATAGAAGTATATCCAACTTTATTCTGAGTACATTGTTTTTGTTGTCATGGTCTAAGATAATGGCCAAAGCAGCTAGTATCATGTCACAAAGTTGACCTATTGAAATTGTGCTATGGTACTATGTGCTTTATATATGAATTGCTGCATACCTATGTCTCTTCAATTTTATCATATAGTTGATTTTTTGAACCCCAACATAAGATTTCTTATATTTACTTAAGTTAAAATTCCATTTCCTTGGATTATTTTTGGCTTTGTTTTCTTTTTTATTCTGTTTTGAATCCTGTAGCATATGCAGTCCCTCTCAACTTTGTGTCATTACCAAATCAGATAAGCATATCTCAATGTTCATATGAGTATCTAGTTAAAAATAATGAAGAAGAAAAGGACCAACAAAAGATAAAATTAACCCTCACTCAAATGAAGCCTATGATTCTTTAGAAAAAGTTTCTGAGGACAGGACTCTGTAATTAGGAAAATGGTTGTTTTTTATATTTAAGAATTTTCACTTAAGGTTATCTTCTTTATTCCCATTATTATTTATACTCTTTAATGAAATATGATTTGTGGTAATGTAGAGTCCTTGGACTAATTCTTTGAATTAAAAGTCAGTTAAGGCTCAGCTTCAATTTTCTGAGACTAATGTTCTGGCCATTTTCCATTTTCCTCTTAAATTATGTGACTATATAGGTAAATCCTTTAGAATGCTGCTTTTAGCTTATAGAACTGAAGTTGAAATTTGAGGTATATTAATAGAGACTTTGAGGATCTCTAGTTGAACATAAGATTAGTTTAGTGTCATAGCCAGGGAAATTCTCTTTCATTCTGCTTAACAGTGCACGATAGAGTATTTATTACTCCCAGGATGAAAGAAAGGCACAGTTCCAGTATGTCTTATTGCATTTGACATTTAAAATCTCTTTCTTATCATGAAATAGTTTTTGGCTGCTTGGACAAATCCATAATTTGTATGCATTACTCACACTTGCTAGGGATTGTTAGATTTTTGAGAAAGTTATTCTTAGTGGAAATGGCATATGTGGAATTTGATTTTCCTGTTGAAACAACCCTGTAATTAGGGTTGAGAATTTTAATCTAGACTAAATACAATTTTTGTATTGATTAATTTAGCATTCAAATGATTTCCTAGCATGGCAAAATATTTTTAAAGTATCTAGAGATCAACACAACAGGAAAAAATGATTTCAAAACCACTCAAAAATGTCAGTATCTGGATTCTATCTTTCTAAGGAGGTCTTTCTTAGTCCATCCAGATGTTAGTAGTGATCTCAAAGAAGATGATACTTTCTTTTTCTCATTGCAAATTTAAATTAGGGAAAGTATAAGCATAAAACAGCAGTTTAATGGTTTTAAAATTTTTAAATAATCTGTTGAAATTAGGAAGTGCCCAACTTTGAATCATCTTATGTTTTATGATTGTGGGCAAGTTCCTTGACCTTTCTTGAAACTTGGTTTACTTCAATTGTAAAATGGTCATTGTCACTATTGCCATTATCTCTGATTTTAAAGGAATGTGAGGAGATGTGTTTGATATATAAATGTGAATTCTCATTAGTAGCAGTGCAATTGTGCCTATGCATAAATATGTAAAACTCCTTTTTCATACATCAAATGTGCATGACCTCATTGGTAAAGGGATGACTCATGCATGTGCTAATTCTTATAAAGAAGTTTTACAGTCAGTTTTTATGAATTGCTATGGTCAGAAAGTCACCTGTTGTCCATATTCTTGATAACTATATTTTTGTCTGCATATGATTAGTTTGGTGGTCAGCAGATACATTCTGTTGCTGGAACTATCGTTTTATCCTTTGCTCCTTGGTAAAACTTAGTAGTTTGTATTTTACTAGAATGGCCTTTGAAGGAGCTAAAAGTTACCAATGTGCCATAATGAGGCAAGTACAAGAGTAGAGCTTCAGCAAAAGCATTACAAAAAGATTAATAAATTTATTTGTTATCTTGTAATCTCTTGTCCCTAGGTACTGTTAATAGCATGTCTTTCAAATTCAGTGGCATAAAGTGAGATATCCTCAAGTCTTAACAGTTAACAAGCCAGATGTCTTTCCATCAACAAAAGATTTTTAACCACTGGTGATATCTGGTGACTAGAAATACAGACACAAATTCTTGTTTCCATGAAGCTTATAGTCTATTTAGAACAAATGAAACATACATAAATAAATATAAGTAAAACATCTACAAATTTAGGATGAGGATTGAGATGAACATGAACAACTGGGAAGACTGGGAAAGAATTTTTGTAGGAAACAGTCACTGAGTAATGCTTTGAATAAA
Source organism: Antechinus flavipes (assembly GCF_016432865.1). Classification (NCBI taxonomy): domain Eukaryota; kingdom Metazoa; phylum Chordata; class Mammalia; order Dasyuromorphia; family Dasyuridae; genus Antechinus; species Antechinus flavipes. The sequence goes on along the minus strand of NC_067398.1, from coordinate 595,067,053 downwards.
GTTAGGGAATCTATGAGGTGATTAGAGAAAGAAGAATATTCTAGAAATTGAGAAAAGCTTCTATAAAAGTTAGGAGATGGGAGATTGAATGTTGCATGTGAGGAACAGTAAGAAAGTTAATTTGGCTGGAATGTACAATATGTGAGGAAAATGTTGTGAAATTACCTTTGTTTGGAGCCACATTATAAAGGAATTTAAACACTAGAGAGAACAGTGTGTATTTTCTTCAAGAAGCAATAGGGAACCATGGAAACTTTTTGAGAAGGGGGGATATCAAAATAAAAACTGTGGTTGAGAATTCTCTCTGAGACTAGATATGAAAAGGATGGATTGAAAATGGTAGAAAATGGAAGCAAAAATATCAATTAGGAGAATATTTTAGTAGCCCAAATGAGAGGTGAGTGCTTGAACTAGGATACTGGCTATATGGAATTCAGAGAAGGGGTTCAGATCCAAGAAATGTTGAAGAGAAAATTTATAAAGCCTATCTCACATACTTGTCACTATGCTAAATATGGGGATACTAAGAAAGATAAAAGGCAGACCCTACTCTTTAGAAGCTCATAATCTAATGGGGTTGACAATATAAAGACAACTATATACATCTTCATACAGGATCAAATGGAGATAATCATTAAAATTCAGTGAGGAATATATCACAACAATTACCCAAGGTAATTGAGAGGTTTTTAAAAGTGACTATTAAGATGGTGAGTGCAGATGGTGCAGGGCCAGGCTAAGAGTCAGGAAGAGCTGAGGTCAAATGTGACCTCACCCACTTACTAGCTGTGTTACCCTGGGTTTAACAGTTAATCCTGTTTGCATAATTTTCCTCATCTTTAAAATGAATAGATAAATGACAAACCCTTCCAGTTTATTTGCCAAGAAAACCCCAAATGGATTTATAAAGAACCATATATGATTGTAACAACTGAACGACAACAATTAAGATGGTCATTGGACTTGGGACTTAAATATACTTATTTTTCTTAGGTACAATGTGAAATTTTTAAGCCAAACCTTCAAGAGGAAAAGTTGGAAATTTTCTTTTTATAATCTTTGTTACTAGTTATAATTAACTATTCTAGCCTTATCTAAACTTAAAATGTTATGAGTCAAACTTGATCATTTCTAATCTCCCTTTGTTAAGTTATTAATGGAGTGTTATAAAATAGTTAACTTTGATATTCTTCATGCCTTATTGTTGCATATTACAAAGAATATTTTATGATGTAAAATTTTTGATCCTTGAGGAGTCAAGATATCTTATCTCATCACTAATGCCTATTCTTTTCCTTCCCCATCTCCCTATATTTCTACCACCTCCTAAGACTTAATTTTTCAGAATGGTACATCTTGCTTTTTGTTTTTGTTTTACAGCTAGCTACGTATCAAATCCAATTTGCAAAGGTTGTTTATCTTGTTCAAAGGATAATGGATGCAGTAGATGCCAACAAAAGTTATTCTTCTTTCTGCGAAGAGAAGGGATGAGGCAGTATGGAGAGTGTTTACATTCATGCCCATCAGGGTATTATGGACACAGAGCACCAGACATGAACAGATGTGCAAGTAAGCATTTAAATTCTTGGTTTTTTTTTTTTTAGTAACTATTTAATGTGAGTAGTAATTAATATTAAATTAATATATCACTAACTATGTCTTGATATGATATATCAATATTTTAAGTTACCATATATAACAAAAAATATCTGTTTTTTTACCTTTGTAGAATGATAAAGTTTTACTATGCTTATGATAAATAAATGGAATAATAGTAGTGAACAAAAAATAGCATAAGTAGGAGGCAATTTGCACTCTAAGAAGAGGAAAGAGTGGTAATTCAGTCAATCAATGACATATTAAGGATTTCTTTTATTTTACATAATGTATTAGGTGCTAGAGATTTAAAGAAAAATAATTCTTACCCTTTAAGACTTTCCATTCCAACTGGGGAGACAATATACATATGTATATTCAAAGCACAAAGAAAATAAAAGATAACCTTGAAGAAGAAAGTAGCAGTAGCTGGTAGGTACAGGAAAGACTGTGTAGAAGGCAGCACTTGAGTTAAATCTTGCAGGAGGCTAGGGATTCCAGGAGGTACAAATGAAGAAGTGTAAGTATTTTAGTTATTCTGTAACCAATGCAAAACCATGAAAGCTAGACAGTGATATGTTGTGTATGAGCAACATACAGTTGAGCCAGTATCAGTAAATTGTAAATTATACAGAGATGTATCTATGTAAGAAGGGTGAAAGCCAGAATGAAATCAAATTATGAAGAGCTTTAAATACCAGTGGAATTTATATTTGACATAAATATATCACATATTTATGGATATAATTTATATTGTTGATATTATTATTATATATTATAATTGATATATTGATATAAATATATCAAATATTAATATTTAGAATTTATGGAGTAAGGGGGAGAGAATAACATGGTTCAATCTTTGCCTTTAAAAAATAGCTGTCAATTATATGATGAATGAATTTTAGAAGGAAGATACTTAAGGCTAGAAGACAAACTAGGAGGTTATTACAGTATTCCAGATAAGAGGTAAGGAAGGCTTGAGTTGTGTGAGAAAAGACTAATGTTGAGGAATGATTATAACTAAAAAGTTGTATGAGAATAGCAACTGTAGAAAAAGCAGTGCTCTTTAAATTTGTAGGGAATTAAGTTCTAGGTTGATGATCCTATGAATAGCTAAAGGAAATTAATCCTTTAATGTCTAGAGCTAGTTTACTTTATGTAAATTTTGTCAATGAAAGTATATACTTTGGAACATTATTAATTTGAACTAATTAGCTCAACAGTTTTTCATAGAAGGCTCTCTTGTTGGGCACTTAACACATTTTGGGGAATTCTTCCTTGACAAAGAGATTCTCCTCCTTGTTCCTGCTTATCAGCTCTACAAGTGGAGGAAAATTGCAGAATTGTAGAAAAAACACACCTAGTCAGGAAACTAGCAATCAAATCGTGACTCTAGTAGAGTATAAGCAGGCCCTCCTCAGGAAAATCTTATCATAGACAAAGTTTTTACACACACCTTTTAAAATGAAACCTCTATTTGGAAATTGTTTAATGAACGAAAAAAAAAGAGGAAGGAGAATGATGATTCTGTGAATCAGCTTTATAAAGCAGATCAGCAGATATTAATTCTTTTGTTGTGGTAATGCTTATAGTAAACCAATGAAGTCAAAGTTTTTTTTGTTTTTTTTTTTTTTTTCTATTGACTTAAGGTAAATCTGTTCACCTTGAGCTAGCAGAGGGATGGTTTGTAGCAAGACTATTTTAAGCCAATGAACAAAATAATACTTATTTGCTATTGGTCTTTAAGATTCTTTGAATCAAAAAAAGAATCACAGACACTAGTTATAGAATCATTAAGTTGAAAGGTGTAAAGTCCGCACTAGCCCTCTAGAGGATCTCAGAATTGCCCTGAGTCCTTGGTTTTAGTGGAGGAGTGAAGGAGGCAGGAGGGCCACTTGGCTAGTCAAAGATGGAGTCTGCAGTCTGGTGTCTTCTTTTGAGTCTGTGGCTGAGAGGAATGGTCAAGAGAGCTGTAGCTGAAAGAGCGTTCTGAGTCTGAGACTCCCTTTAAAAACTCCAGCAGATTATATCACTACCTCATGCTGAGCATGCACAATCACACTGAGCATGAGTAACTGTAGAATATTATATCACCATATTACCCTAAGTATATACTAACTAGATTGATTACATCATTATATTACATTAAGTATGTGCTTAGAGAACCATTATCTCACAATGAGTATGTACTTAACTATAAAAACTCTACTGTCCTAGATTTAAGTACACCTTTTCAGGGTTCCTGCCTTCTACAAATCAGGTTCCTGAACTCAAAAGTCAGCTAAGTCAAGCCTTCTCAAATAATAAATCCTTTCTACATTATCCCTAATATAAGTAATAATCTGGTCTCATGAAGACCTCTAGTAACAAAGAATTCATTAAACTTTCAGGAAACCCATTGCATTTAAACTTTTAATAAACACTTCCTAATTAGACTTGCTAACTCTAATTGTTAAGATAGTTTCCTTTAGAATGAGTCAAAAATCTGCTTCCTTCTAATCTCAATTTAAATATGTTGTTTTTGGGGGACAAACAGAGCAAATATAGTTTCTTTTGCATGTGACACTCCTCTAAATGCTTGAAAACAGCTTTCATTCCATCTCCTCCAAAGACTGTTCCAGGAGAAACATCCCTTATGCTTTCACCTGTTCTCTAAACCTCCTTGAAAATTTCAAAATACTTCTTAACATGTGGTGCTCAGAAATAACTAGAATGCCAGAGGTAATCTTTCCTTAAATAGCTATGTGGAGTCTAGGAGGCTTCTTATCTCCATGGATATTTTATTTTTATTAATGCAGCCTAAATCAGTGTTAGCTTTGTCATCAGTTATATATGAGAGAAATAATTATAAGTAAATAATTATTAATATGGCTAGAAAAAAGATTCTTTGAATTGTCAAAATTCTATACTAATATGTATTAGCTGTTCTACCTATACTGAATAGATATTTTTACATTAACTCAGAAGTTGAGAGGGGCAGAGCCAGGATGATAGAGAGTAGACTCGTCTTTATCCGAGCTCTTCCTAGTATCCTTTAGATCAACAACAGATCATGTCTCTGAACTGGTTTTGGCATGACAGACCCCACAAATATTTTGAGTGTAACAAATTTCCAGCAGATGATACTTCATAAAAGGTCTATTTCAATCAGGCAGGGCAGGAGGTGGCTGAGTAGAGACTCAACACAGGGAGCCAGGGTCATTAAGCTACTCTGTTCTAGTTACAAGTCATTGGACCAACAGATTAACTGTGTGATAGCTAAAGTAAATACAAAAGGCAATAGTGAGCCTCTGCACCCCAGAAAAAACATGGGACCTGGCTATGCCTACTCAGCACTAGAAGTCAATCAGCAGCACTGACTCCAGGGCAATCTAAAGTGTCTATCATCCCTTTTCCTTAAGAACAGATCTCAAACTTAAAAAAAAAAAAGATCAAAAAAAGCAAATAGATAGCTTGTATGGAGAAAGAGAAGAACAGACCTCAGATCCTGAGGATCCTAAAGAAAAATCATCTCCAGATGAAACCCCAAAGGATGACATCAGTTAATCTCCATTTCACAAGGCTCTCTTGGAAGAAAGCATCTTAAAAGAGAGTTAAAAGAAAAATGGGGTGTGATGATGCGCATTTTAAAATCAGCTAGAGTCAAGAATTCAGTTTAAGGGAAAATCCTTGCTCTTTATTCTTTGCGGAGGTGAAGGAGGAATGGTGATATAAAGTGAGAGCAGTCACAACACAAACCCGGCCAGCAGTGCCCCTGCCTCTCTCACTCCCACCAAATTGTCTCTGTCATTTCCTATTCAACATATCAAAACTTGCACAGAGAGTAGGAGGGGCCATTCTTTCTCCAAGCATATATTAATAGAGTATTGTCCAATTGCTATTTAGCCTTATGTGCTTGGAACCTCAGTGCAAAGACTCAAGAGCTGAAGCCCATTACAATGGGGAAAGGAAATGAGAACTTTGCAAGAGAGTTTGAAAAAGGAAAAAAAAAAACAAATTATCTGAAGAAAACTCTTTAAAAAAAGATTTGATGAAATAGAAAAACCATATAACAATGTACAAAATAGATATGAAAAAGAAACCAATTCATTAAAAAATAGAATTTGTGAAATGGAAAAAAAAATGCAACAAATAAAAATACTTCACTTAAAAGTTCAATTGTCCAATGCAGAAGTAGATGAAAAAAGCTAACTGAAGAAAATAATTCACTAAAAATTAGAATTGAACAAATGAAAGTAAATGACTTAATGCGACTTCAAGAATCAGTCAAACAAAAGCAAAAAAAGAAAAAATTGAAGAAAATATAAAATACCTCATTAGAAAAACAACTGAGCTGGAAAATAGGTCTAGAAGAAACAATCTAAGAATTATTGGACTTCCTGAAAACCACAATGGAAAAAAAGAGCCTACACATCATCATTTTTCAAGAAATCATCAAGGAAAACTACCCTGATATCCTAGAAGTTGAAGTGGTCAGACAATAATAACAATGTCTAACATCTGTAAAGTAATTTAAACTTTGTCAAATATTTTGCACAGATTACCTCAATTCATTATCTGGTGTTTTAAGTCATAGCCGGTCTTAAGGAAACACATTGTCCATATGAATCTGTAAATACCAGCAGCCCTGCTGAGAAAGCTCAAATTTATTTATCTACCTGTATGTGGTCAGAAGCAAACTTAGAATCAACAGAGACTTAGGTCCAGTTGCTATTCTGTGTAAATGACATCAGATAAATCATGGAAATTTTCTGAGCCTCAGTTTCCTTATTTGTAGAAAATGTTATGAAAATCAAATGACACAAAATGTGTTCTGTCTAAATCTTAAAGTCCTATGTAAATGTCATTTCTTATTATAGCACAGAGAATAGGGATGGATGAAGACAAATTAGCAAGTGTTATAATAAATGTGTCAAGTCACTCAAATTCTCTGACACTTGAATCTTATGTGTAAAATGAGGAGTTTGGATCACATAACCTATAAATTCATTTCCAACTTTAAATCTATGGTCCTATGATCTCTCTATTTACACTTTAGTTTTTAAAGGTAACAGTTTAAACTGTTAATCAGAGGCATCACTGTGTGGAGTGTTGACTTAGCTTGGTTTCTTGGTTTGAAATACAAGCCTGTTGAAATTCAAATATGCTTATAAATCCTCAGCCTTCTACAGGAATTTATTAAACATCTGAGTATTTATTTATGGTCACGAATGGCCCAAACTCTTAGCTACCCCTGCCATTAACTGGCAATTGAACATTAGCCATCACACACACACATGCACACACACACACACACACACACACACTTTCTAAAATTGTAAAGAGTTTAAAAATTAGCTCTTTGGGAGTTACTTGTATATTTTTTAGTCAGCAAAACAATTTTGAGACCTTCCATAGAAAGATTGGACCTAAATGAGGGAAATAGCACTAATTTCTAAGGATCTCTAAATACAGGTTTGATATCAAAGATTAATTGTATGAGTTAGCTTACTCCTAGTCTTTCTTTGTGACAAATGCTTGAGTCCTATGGTTTTAGAACTGGAAAGAGATTTTAGTGACTATTTAGTACAACTCAATTCATTTTACATGTGAAGAACATAAGACTCAGACTAAGTGACTCAATGTCACAGAGTTGTGAAAAAGCAGAACCATGATTTGGACTTGAGGCTTCTCAATTAAAAGCCAGTATTTTTTGTTTTTGTTTTTTTTTTTTTTCCATTCTACCATTGATATCTCTCATGTTTTATAAAATCCTTTAAATCTAAAATGCATTGAAACATTTCTATTTGTGTGTAGGGTCTTTTGATACAATTATTTGAATATATTGATATGTAAGCATATTTTTCTAGTGTCCTGTAATATTTTGATTGGGAATTCAGAGATCAGGATTTGAACCCCAGCCTGCAGTTTATCACTAATAGCTATTTAACTTTGGGCAACATAACATTTCCTAGTTCTTGTTTTCTTATCTATACAACTTAGAATTTTCAGTCTCCAAAATGATTCTTATTAAACGCTCAATTCCAAGCTGAACTTTGAGTATACAACTATTGCCAGCTGTTGGTGCAAGCAGTATGGCATGGATGGGATTTAGGAATTTCTAAGTAGGGAACTGCTATTCCAGCCCCCTGATTTAATCATAAATCTCCCATTTAAATGGCAAATTTCATTAAAGTAAGTATAAAGTGACACTGACAAAGACTTTTTAGAACCTTTTAAAGAAAAAAAGTTAAGGTATGGTTTCATATTTTGATTTTTAAAGTTCTATAAAGACAAAACAAGCAAAATCAAACTCAGTTCATCCTGAATATTAAATTAGAGTCAAAGGTCCTTCTTGGTAGCTTGTTCTCAGTCTTCAGCCTTTCTCAACATTAAAATATCCCATGTCCCAGGATCAAGAATAGATCATTGTAGATTGTAAGCAGTCATATAATTTTGAGTAAATTGCTTAATCTCTTCAGGATTCAACTTCATCTGTAAACTAAAAGGATTGAATTAGATGTTCTTTTCTCCTCCCTTTCCCCCACTTCCCCACTCATTTCTACTCTATGTTATTCTTGATTCTCTGAACTCTCAGTCTCAGCCACTCACTGTCATTTTATCTCATTAGGCTATTTGAGTTAATTGAAGCAAGGACCTTAGTATGGTTTTTCAGCATTCCCTGTCAATTAGCAAGATCCATGGTGGTACTCTGTTACTCTTCTATCTCTTACTCACATGCAACTGTCTGCATTTGGTGTCTCTGCTTCCTTTCCTAACACTCATTCCTCAAGCTTCTGCAGTCTGACTTTATAATTCAAATGAAACGGTTCTGTCCAAAGTTATTAATGTTCTCTAATTGCCAAATCTAATGGTCTTTTCTCAAATTCTCATCATTCTTGATTCCTTTGGAACGTTTGAAACTGTTGACAGCTCCCTCCTGGATATTCTCTGGTCTTTGAGAGTCCATGACAAGTCCTCCTCCTACCTGTCTACTCCTCTTTCTCATTTCCCATGCCTAGATTTTTATACTTTTGTCAAACTCATTAACTGATGGTATCCCAAGGCTCGGTCCTAAGCTTTTTTTCTCTTTGATCCATACTATCTCACTTGGTGATCTTGTTAGTTTCCATAGTTTCAGTTACCTAATACTGAAATTGTTTTTTTTCCTTCTGGTTTTCCCTTATAATCCATCTTCTCCATAGTTGCCAATGTCAGTTTCCTAAAGTATAGGTATGATTGTTTCAGATCTTACCCCATACCTTCACGCACAGTTCATAAAAGTAAAATATCTTTCTATTATCTCTAAGATGAAATATAAACTTAATATGACATTCAAAGCTCATTGCACTGTGACATCTCTCTGTTTTCCAGGTACCTTAAATACTCCTTTCCATTTACTTTATGGTCTAGACATGCAGAGTTACTTTCTATTTTTACATTTTCCCTTATCAATGCAAAGACTCGGGCTGTCCCCATGTCTGCTATCATTTTCTCATGATATCTCTGCTTTCTATAATACCTGATTTACTTTAAATCTGAACTCAAACACTTCCTTGTGCAAAAAATTCTTCTCTTCATGTATTTTGTACATCAATGTCAGGTAGAAATGGGAATTACATGAAGATCCAGGTGGATGACTTAGAAAACAACATGTATTCATACATTTCTTTCTTTTAATTAATATATGATTCATTAAAATTAGGAATTACATTTTAATCTGGTTCAGGCCACACCTGTGGAGTAGCATTTGTTGACACCTTTAGAGTATTGTATATGCCTATATGTATGTGTGTCTATATTTATATGTATGTATGTATGTATTCTTTCTTTCATAGGAATATGTTTCATGAGGGCAGGAAGTTCTTTTGCTTTTTTTCTTTGTATTCCTGATGCTTTCCACAGTAACTGGCATATAAGTACTACTCAGTAGTTAACTTCTTATACCAGCCTAAAATAATTCAGCATATATTATTACCAAGGAATTTAAGGAAGATACATACCATGGTCCCAAATGGGATAAATTCTGGGTTGTAATTAAGGCTTGTGAGCAGTAGTTTCTGGCAGTCTCTGACTCTGATGGCAAAGGAAAGCAAGACATTGTTTGTTGTGGGATGAGTTTCCTGGATTCTGGTAATGAGTGAGATGGTCTATGTATGTAGTTATTAAATTATCAATTTTATAATGATAGTTTTATATAAGAAGAAACTCATTGTTTTTTTCCTCTTACACTCCCCTCTTCAAAACTTCTCTATTACTGTGGAGGAAAGGACCATCCTTCCAAGTTACATGAGGTTGCAAATTTGGTATCCTCTTCAACTACATTTATTTTACATACCCAACCTATTGTCAGATCTTATTTCTGTTTTCACATCTCTTGTATGTGTCTCCTTTCTACTCAACAGCTGCCATCCTGGTGCAGGCCCTCATTATCCCACATCCATACTAAGTCAGTAGTTTTCTGGCTTATCTGTCTGTCTCTCCTCTCTCCCCATTCCAGTTCATCTCTTCACAAAGCTTCCAAAGTGATCTTATACCACAGATCTGACCACATTGCTGTTCAGCTCAACAAACTCCAGTGGATCCCTTTTAGCTCCAGAATCAATATAGATTCCTCCATTTGTCTTTTAAAGCCTTTTCCTTCCTCCCTTTGCAAACTCCTTATACTTTACTGCCCTATGTGTATACTATAGTTCAATAATACTGGCACTCTTTCTGTTTTCTACACATAACATTCTATTTCCTAATTGCACCTTTTCCATTAGTGTCTCCTATGCCTGAAGTTCTCTTCCTTCTCACTTCTGCCTTCTATCTTCCATCAAGCCTTGTCTAACATTCTATTTTACATAAAAGTCTTTCTTTGGTTTCCCTCTAGTGCTTTCTTCTGAAGTTACTTTGTATTTACATAGTATATACCTGTAAGTAGATAATTAATTATATGCTGCTTTTCACTAAAATATGACCTCTTTGAGTATCAGGACTGGACTTTTCAAGTGACCAAACGTTTATCAAATCCCTTTTCTGCCAGATGATGTGCTGAGTTCTGGAGCTGCAAAGTAAAGCAATCAATCCTCAAGAAACTCTACTGGGGGAGACAACTGCAAACAACTTTGTATAAATACGATTATTTTTGTCCTAGTTTGTATCCCCAGGGCTTAGCACAGGTCTTGGCACATAGTAAATAATTAATGTTTGTTGACTGACTGGTCACTATTAATATCCCTCTTTAATTTATCTCCTTTGCTCTCTTAGTAATTTGTTCTTAACAACTTTGAGGGGAATAGCAGCACTTTAAATATACTGTTTTAGGAAGATGTCAACAATTAATATGCTAAATGAGAAGAGTTCATCTTATCAGAATAATAAAAATATTCTTTTTACCATTGATCAGGAGATATTAAACCCTATACCAAAACCAAGCAGAAGAATATTCAAAAAGGTTGTTGCCCAACATAGAAAACTGTTTTGGTAGTATTTTTCATATGAACTTGATTATTTTTGCTATTCTCAGTCATAGAATTTTAAAACTAAGAGGAACTTGGTAGACATCTGGGTTGTGCCCAAGTTCTTTGGGCATTTTTATAATAGGGAAATGTGATTATTTGGGTTAAAAGCTCATTGGAGTTTGTATATTCCCAACAAGAACATGATTTGAGCTTATTGGCAATGTTAATCATGAATACATCTCAATATAACAATTTTCCAGGCTTAAAAAATAGTAACATTTCTCCCAACTTGTAGGACTTTTTAAAGGCACTCATCCTTTTAGAGATATAGATATAGGATTTGCTGGCCTTTATAATTTAGCTAAGCTTTGATTGGTAAAGTAGTATGTTATAATTAGAGTATTCTAGTCAGACTACAAGAATCAAGTTCCCACTAAGTATTTCTATAAACTTAGACAAGTCATAGCATATCTGAAGTTGTTTTTTTTTTTTTTTCTGAAAAATAGAAAAAAAAATCATCCTATTTATCAAGGATAATTGTTAGGAAAGTATGTAAAATACTGTATAAATACATGCTTGTATTATTAATTTTAAAGTAATGCCCATTTAGGTGAAATATAGATATTTCACTAAAGAGCAAACATGGGCAAACATCTCAACTTCTTGATTGATGAAGGAACTGTATAAAATGTTTTAGTTGCATGTTATAAATTAGATGAGCTATATTGAGAGGTCTTCAATCAAAGTTTGATCAGTTATTGAGTGTGAGGTTTTGTCTAACTCAGATATTCTATAATTCTGTGAAGCATGTTGAAAGACTTATAATGGCTTAGATATGTTAGTAAAAAAAATTGGTAAAATAAATAAGTTATTGGCATCAGTTCTTTTCACTGAAATGTAGTAGAGAATAGTAAATGGCCTTGGATTCAGGAGGATTCTGAGTTTGTCTTGCTTGTGCCTTTTTTTTTTTTTTTTGACCATAAATCAATCTTTTAATACTTTAGTGCCTAAAGTAACTCTTGAAAATAGCTGACATGGGATCTGAATTGGTGGAAACTGGAGAAGATAGTCAAGTCACAGATTTAGACCAAAATAATAATAAATTTCTCTATTAATTGGTAGATATATGTCTGTCAAGGTGTAAGTGGGGAGAGACAACAGAAGTATATGACAGCTTTACTATGTAAAAATGAACTTTTATTCTCCTTGGAAAGACGAGACAGGTGAACTTTAAAGAATTATTAAACAATCAGAATAAAGTAAAAAAAAAAGTATTTTATATTGAATTTTGAATTTTACCATATAGTTGTTGGAGAATAGGACAACATAATAATATCTGATAAGTCATCTAGTTGCTTCTTAAAAATACTGAATGAAGAGAAAGAAGTCAGGCTGATAATTTAATCCAGGGGAGCTAAGATTACAAAGTGTGAGAGTATACAGAAAAAAAGAGAGGATTCAGCATAGAGTCTTGGGAGTAGACCCACAGTTAATAAGCCATGATAGAGTTGTAGGAGAACAAAAGAGATTAAATTGTGGTCAAACATGTCAAAGGATAATGAAGCAGAAAATCCAGAGATGGAATTCTTAGAGATGTGCTGAAAGTATTTAGAAGAAGGTTTCAGTGAGATCAAAAAGGAGATTTAGAAAAGACCAATAGACTTAACAATGAATAATATTACTATTAATAATTATCATTTTTGTAGCAGCACACACTTTTAACTTTAATCTCCATTACACACATCTCCATCATTTTCTTCATTGTGGATAATTCTACAGAACAACAAATCCAGCCTTGATGAACCTCTGCCAGTTTGCAAGAGGTAAATACACTGAAAATATAAACAGCCTGCTCCCACAAACCTGCATACGATCCCAGCCAGCTCTAGCACAATGCTGCTTATGTTCCTTAAAGGCTATTCCTGTGGACAGACACTGAATCATATTTGAATCTATTTAAATGTTGTGTTGCATTAGGGTCACAGGTTTGGAATGAAAAGGATCTTGGAGACCTTGTAGTTTAATTCCATATTTTCCAGAGAAAGTTGAGGCCTTGAGGAGTGAAGTGATTTATATATTCCCGAATTGAGAGCAAGTAGCAAAGCAGGGATTTGAGTTTTTTGCTGAGACAGTTGGGGTTAAGTGACTTGCCCAGGGTCACACAGCCAGGAAGTGTTACATGTCTGAGGCCACATTTGAATTCAGCACCTCCTGACTTCAGGGATGGTATTCTATCCACTATACCAACTAGTTGCTACCCCCCCCCCTTTTTATGAGGCATGAACTACTATTTGTTTATTCATTCATTCATTAATTTATCTATCTATTTATTTATTTGTTTTTGCTGAGGCAATTGGGGTTAAGTGACTTGCCCAGGGTCACACAGCTAGGAAGCATTAAGTGCCTAAGATCAGATTTGAACTCAGGTCCTCCTGACTTCAGGGCTGGTGTCTATCCACTGTGCCATCTAGCTGCCCCTGAGTTTAGGAATCTTATAGCCCTGGATCCAATTTATAGCTTACTGTCCTGTTCAAAATGGATGTTTTAGAGACTTTTCTTCTTTTGGTAAATTGCTTCAATCTTTGAACATACAACATCCCTGATCTATCAGTATAGGGGTTGTATTCTTATTATTTTAAAAAGAGGTGTGAAAAGCAGAGACAAGATGGCAAAGTTGTGAAAATTAATGAAGTAGGCTTCCACTTCCCTCCCCCCCAAAACCCCCCAATAACAATAACATCCCTACCTCTTCTAAACAAATATAGAAACTGCATAATAACAAATCCTGAAGGGGAAATCCAGAAAATATTATAGTGAGGCATTTGTCCAGCTCAGCTTGGCACAGGAGAACAGGTTTGCAGATAGAATCAGAACAGTATGTCACTGCATGAGGACTACTAGAGTACCCAGAGAGAGTTTGTACATCAGAATATGAGAAGAAAGCAATCCTATGCAAAGACATTTCAATGAAGACAGGTGCCAATGGCAGATCTGTCACCCACTATCCAGTACTGGGTCACAGATCCACTGTTAAGTGAAAGAGGAACCTACACAAAGGATAGAGACTTTGGATGGTTTATTTAAAAAGGAATTAAGTCAGAAGCTAGCAGCAGTAGGATGGTCCTCAAACCAGAGCAGAGTCTCACTTCCAATGTCTAGCTTAGCCTACAGAGAAATAACCAAGACAGAAACCTCAGATCAAATGAGATTCTAGAATTTCATGAGTTTGAGCCTACTAGCTGGCTGACAGAGATTGAGACTGGCAGCAGTCTGTTGCTCAGACCTCAACCCAAATCAGGAAATTTAAGAGTTCAAACAGGAGAGCAACAATCCACTCGACTATTTGGATGAACCCACTTTGAGAGCCCTGAAAGCTTTGAAGGTCTCCAATCATCCCATTTAATATTCCAAGAAAGCAACAATAGGAACATCCCAAATTTTCCCTCCAGAAATATGATGGAACCTAATCCTAATATTATGTGTGAAATCAGGAAGCAGGCTGCAATAATGGGCAAACAAAATAAGGACCCCATGACATTGAATTATTATGGTGGAAGAGACTCTTAAGGCACACACAGAAAAAAATTATGACTTCAAATCACCTCAAGCAATGCCTCAGAGAAAAGAATTATTGGATGTGATAAAGGGGCACAAACACAAGTAGAATTCTTGAAATAAAAGCAAGAGTTTGCAAAGGAACTTTAGTTTTTCTATACCTAAATTAAATAAGAGTTCGAGGGGGAAAAATGAAAAAGAAGTAAGAAATATGAAAAAAAAATAATTGGAAAGGGAATTGGCTTGACAAGAGATAGAAAATCTTGCCCACGTTACAATGTTCTGAAAATTAAAAAAAATACCAAATATAAGATGTAAGATAACAAGAAATATTCAAACAAAGTCAAAATGAGGCTGGAAAAAAGGGAAGAAAATATAAGATCTCATAGCACAACCCATTTACCTGGAAAACAGGAGAAAACATTTAAGAGTCACTGGACTATCTGACTACCATAAACAAAAATAAAAGTCTAGCCACCCTATTTCAAGAAATCCTAAAAGAAAAATTTCCAGATTTCTTAGAATCAGAGGGCACAGTTAAAATAAATAGAATCCATCACCTCCTAAAAGAAATCCTAAAATAAATACTTCCAGGAAACTTCATAGACAAATCCAGAGCTTCCAGGTCAAAGAAAAAATACCACAAACCTAGATTGAAACAGTTACAATCGGGATCACTAATGATTTAGCATGCATTATCATAAAGGAGCAGGGAACTTGGAATATGATCTTCCAGGAGGTGTAGACTATTGGCTTACAGATACAAATAATTTACTCAGCAAAACTGAGTAGAATGCTATAGGAGGGAGAAAGATTTTTAGTGAAATAGAGCACTTTCAAGCATTATGAAAAGACCAGATCTGGGGAAAAACTTTGAAGTTCAAACACAGGAGCAGAGAAACTTATGGTAACCCTGAATAAATAATGATATTTATTTATCATTAAAATGATAAAGAAAGAATTAAATTAACCAAAGTCTAAGTATGATTTTGTTATGTCTTGATAATTTTAAGAAAAAATGGAGAGGAAAAGAGGAATACACTGAATAGAAGTGAAGGGAAGGGGAAGGAAAGCTCCAGGAAATTATCTCAGGGTTCACAAGTAGACAACTATGCAAATAAACAGGAGCAGGTAGAGTGAATGATTAACATTTGAACCTCACTCAATAGGGTAATAATGGAAGAAGAAGAGACGTGGGATGAGAAGGAAGGATTAGTCCCAGGCAAAACTGTCTAGTTGGGATGCACCAAAATTTTTATAGCTTTTTTGTGTACATTAATAAATATTTCTGTATTACATTTAAAGAGTCTGCTTATTTGCATTGTTTTTTCAACAATCAGAGTAAATGTTCAAATATTTAAGAGTATTTTTCTGCTGATTAGAGAATCTCATCTTTTAATCTTGTTTTCTTTGGCTAAAACATCAGCCATTTCAGTTAGGGATCTGTTATTGTTGATAGGAGAAATACAAATTATATCCCTTTCCTAATTTAGTTTTACAAAATACTCTGAGGCTCAGAATGTTTAGATGACTTTGCCCACTATCCCTAAACTAATAAGGGGTTTATTATATGATTATATATAATATAATATATAATATAGATAGATTATAGAATAAATATATAATATTATATAAATTAAAAAATAGCTTTTTTGAAACAAGGTCTTCTTGATTCTACCTAACCCAGGACACTATATGACATTGTCTAATCCACCAGTATTCTGAATTCAGAATATTCATGATTCACAAATTCAGTAGTACTCAGGTTTGGGCTGTAATTTAATTAAGTCCCTTTTCTAGACTTCATGACATATGTATTCTAAAGACAGACATCCTGTATAATGCAGCTTCTGCTTCTCCTTTTTTTATACTGTAAGATAAGGAATTGATGTTGGATTTTCACAGGGCAAATATTCCCTGGCAATGTGGTGATATCTGGCTGTAGAGCAGTTCTATGATTTTTCTCTGTTTTCTATTTCCTTTTTCCCTCCCTCTTCTTATTACATAGGAATTAAGGGAATTGGAGCTATTTTGAAGGTAAAAGAAGTAAGGTATTTCATAGCTAAATGCTATAGCCCACAATTCCACATACTTAGTGATTTCTTGCCAGAAGATTTGTTTGGCCACAATGTTGCATTGTAGTCTTCTGCCTTTTAAAATGTTGTTTTTCAGGATTTAAACAGTTTCCCCTTTGTTTTATGCCACAAGTTCACTTGGAACTTAAGTCAGGTCTATGGGATGACCCAGAGTAATATGCAACAGAGAATCCAATATTTTTTTCCCCTCTGTGGACTAGTCAGACTACCCCTGTCTCTTCCTCCCTTTTCTCTCCCCACACTGCTTTGTATCTTCACCAGAGTTGCCAGTGATGGTTGCCTTCAAATGAAATATTTGTAAAATGCATGACATAGATAATGACACATATTTTAAATATAAAATATCTTTCCCCTTCCCTTCCCTTCTACCAAGAAGTTGACAATACTGTGGTGCAATTAATTATGATGCTCTGGAGTGCTTCCAGTCCTCTTTGGGAAAAAAAAAGAACAAACCAAAATTGAGGTAAAAATATGTGAAGAAGTTTTGAAATCTGATAAAGGGATGCATATTTCATTTTAATATATAAATTAAAGAAATTACTATTATAACACACCCAAGAAGTGGCAAAGAAAAACAATAGTGGAAGTTAATGACAATGGATATAGAAGGGAAATCTACCATCATTCTGCTTTTGGATAGTTACAGTGATTTGGGATATTTTCTTGATATTAGCCTAAATTGATCTCTTTTCACATATCCATCTATTTTTGCTGGAGCCAAACATAACATTTACACTGCTTACTATCATCTGAACACTTTATGGTTGATTTATTGTTCTTAAACTGTGACAGCTAGAACATTCCAGATGAGGTCTGGGAATGGCCAAGTACAGTGGGGATATCAATTCTCTGTTGCAGACTATGCCTGTCTTAATACAATCCTAGATGGCATTTTTTTCTTTTTTTGGCTGACATGTATCAGCTGATTGCTGATTCATGTTGAGCCATCATCCACTAAAACTGCCAGGTCTTTTTCAGAACAACCACTGTCTAATTTTTATGCTTGTAAAGTCGATCCTTTGTGTTAAGACTAAAATTTGATCCTTCCTGAATTATATCTTGTTAGCTTTAGCCTAGTGATGTCAAAATGATTTTGGATCCTAACTCTATAATTCACCATGTTAGCTATGCCTCCCAGTTTTGGGTTATCAGTAAATTTAATGGCCAAATTTTCCCCTGCTTCAAATCTGTGATCGATTTCCTCAGGCTAAACAGAGATTCCCCAGAATTCTCCACTGGAGACCTCTACCATGCTGACATTGAGCTAGTAAAAATTACCTTGACTCCATTCATCCAACTAAATCCAAATCCCACTGCTTACATTATCTTCTCCACATCTGTCTATATTCTCAACAAGAAGAGTATGAGATACTTTATCAAAATTTTTCTAAAGTATACTTAAATTATGTTTACAGTATTCTACTAATTTAATAAACTTGTTAAAAAGAGAAATAAAGTTATTCTGACACAGTTGATCTGTCTTGATGAAATCACATTGACTTTTGGAGATTATATCTTCCCTTTTTAGATGTTTATCAGCAATCTCTTCAATAATCTACTTAAGAATTTTCTCAGAAATTGCACATCAAGTTTTCGATTCCCTTCTCTTTTTGGGAAATTTGAGAGAAAATTACCTTTTTTCCAAACTTGTGATTTCCTTCAGTCAACTATGTGCCTCAATGGATAGAACACTGAACTGAAGTCAGGAAGAACTGAGTTCAGATAAAGTCTCAAACACTTTTAGCTTATGATCCTGGGCAAGTCACTTAATTTTCATCTTCCTTAATTTCTTCAACTGTAAAGTTGAAAGAATAATAATACCTAACTTCTAGGGTTATTGTAAAGGTAAAATGACATGTTTTTCAAGTGCTTCTTACAGTGCCTGACATGTAATAGACACTTCATAAATGCATATTTCCTTTCATCCTTCCTTTCAAATACATTACAACTCACAGTGGCTCTGCAAATACAACTATCTCATCTCCCAGAAACTTGGGATGTAGTTAGTTCTTCTGGGTTAAGTAACTTGAATTCCTCAAGGTCAGGTATTCCTTATGTATCTTGAACCTTAATTCCTTGTTAGTCCCTTTCAGTGTAAAGTCAAGAAAACAGAAGCTAAATAAAAGCTTGGCAGCTTTGTCTTAGTCAATTATCCTAATCTCATTCACCATCAGCAAAGTGCCTTTCTCTGTTTGGACAGTTCCTTTTTTCCTCTTCAAGATATGACCTTAGCTCCCTTTAAAGTCCTCAGTTTATTCTGAGAACTCAACACTATTTTTGTAAGACTATGTCAAACTCATATTCATCTTCAGTCATATAGCTTTCCTTATCCTGTGTCTTTCTTTGATGTTGTTGCTATTGTTATTTTAAATTATTTTGCCTTTCCCATTCTCCCCATCTAGTAGCATAATTATTATTTTTTTGATGGGAATCTCTGTACAAAGCATGAACATTGCAAAAAAGCAAATTCTGACATTGGCCATTTCAAAAATTATTCATATCTTTTAATATCTTTGTCAGTGAGTTCTCTGTGGATTCAAATTAATCTTTTCAGGGAAAAAAACAAACCTTTTCCTGCTCATTGGAATTGTTTCCATTTGGACCTTTAAATTTAATTGTTGACTGTTTTCCATACTAACTAGGAGGACATCCCTTGAAGAATTTAGGTTCATGGCATCCCACCTATTTTTCCTCTGAACCTTTTGAAATCTGCTTTTCCCAAATCTAAGTTACTTGTCAGTCTATGTCCCCATTTCACTTCTTTCTCTATCACAAATTTTAGTAAGGGCCTGCTACCTACTACTCCCATCATTTTTACCCAAGCAACCAATCTACCTCAGTTTCCCAGTTCCATAAAATGAGGAAAAAATAGCAACCAACTCTAGTGTTTTTGAAGGATTAAAATGAGATGATATTTGACAGACATTTAAGTATTGTATATACATACATAGGTATATATTATTATTATTGTTATTACTATATTATTATTATTTATTGTACTTGGTTATGAGATTCAGATTCAGACTAGAATTTCTCCCCTGTTGATTTCTTTACTTTTAAATAATGAAGTTCTCAATATGGCAAAGTCAAGTAATTATTAAATATTCTTTTATTGACAGAGTACTCCAGCAGATATGTAGATAATTGAAGTTGTCTGTTATGCTTTATTATCCCTATGCTTGTTGTCTGTTTGCCAAATTCCCTATCCATTTCTTCTTTCTGTCCAGGTAGTCTCTAGTATACTTCAATTGCAAAATACTTTCTGTTTCATTCTCTATCATGCTTACTCTCTCTGGTTGCTGACATTTAAAAATGATTTTTGCCACAGATAAATATAATATTTTTACTTGATTATAGTTTCTTATCTTGATCCACTATAGTACTAAGAGTGTCAGGTTTATTCTTCAACCTCCAGAACTATAAATTGTAATAAGAAGGGACATCTAACTTCATGACTTATGAAAAGGCTTTTGAGTATCTATTACTTGAGTCTGTGAGGCATAAAGTCAGTGTTCTCTGTGTTGCTTGGCTTTTGATTGTTGAACTCATGCTATTCTATGAGCTTTAATGTCTTTTCAGATTATTTTGTGTGGGTGGGCAAGATAAAAATATTTGAACATCACGGTAAAGCCATTGGAAGAGACATTGCAAGTCTGAGTCAGTGGCAAACTAGTTAACTATCTCAAGAAAAGGAAGGAAATTGAAAACTTTGGATATTTCATCTCTAATTCATGTTTTTTAGGGGCAAAGAAAGTTAAAGAAATATAAGAATGAGCTTAGGAAAAATGTAAAAATATCTGAAATACAAGACCTATACTACCTATCACTGAATTTTATGAAATGATTATTCTTTGTATGGATCAAGGCTTTGATTTTCTCTTTTGCCTCTGATTGTCTTTGTAGATTCTGCCGATTTTTTGCTCAGGATGTATATATTAATTTTGGGTTTGGCTTCAAACTGAGTATTCCATATTTTAGGTAACATCCTTTAATGTGTAATTGTTGTACAATGGTTTCAATCATGTTTGACCTCTCATTATCTCCTTTGGAGTTTTATTGGCAAGGGTAATGAACTGGCTTATCATTTCCTTTACCGCGAGGTATATTTTGTAATTAGAGTTTAAGTGACTTGTCTAGGTTCACACAGCTAGGAAGTATCTGAGGCTCAGTTTGATTTTAGGTCTACCTGATTCCAGTCTTAGTACTCTGTCCTCTGAGTCACCAGCTGCCTCATCCTTTGACATAAAGAGATTTAGTATGCCCTCCCTTTATTTCCTTTTTTTTCTTTGTTAGTTACTGCCCCTTTCTTTCTTTCTTTCTTTCTTTCTTTCTTTCTTTCTTTCTTTCTTTCTTTCTTTCTTTCTTTCTTTCTTTCTTTCATTCATTCATTATAGCTTTTTATTTACTAGTTATATGCATGGGTAATTTTACAGCATTGACGTTGATCAATACATGTTAAATATGTTAAAGTTTAAATTAAATACAATATAAATATACATGTCCAAACAGTTACTTTGCTGTACAAAAAGAATCGGACTTTGAAATAGTGTACTATTAGCCTATGAAGGAAATCAAAAATGCAAGCAGACAAAAATATAGGGATTGGGAATTCTATGTAATAGTTCATAGTCATCTCCCAGAGTTCTTTTGCTGGGTATAGCTGGTTCAATTCATTACTGCTCTATTGGAACTGATTTGGTTCATCTCCTTGATGGAGATGGCCATGTCCATCAGAATTGATCATCATATAGTATTGTTGTTGAAATATATAATTATCTGGTCCTGTTCATTTCACTCAGCATCAGTTCATATAAGTCTCTTCAGGCCTTTCTGAAATCATCCTGCTGGTCATTTCTTACCGACCAATAATTTTCCATGATATTCATATACCACAATTTATTCAGCCATTCTCCAATTGATGGGCATCCACTTAGTTTCCAGTTTCTGGCCACTACTAAGAGATCTGCCACAAGCATTATTGCACATACAGGTCCCTTTCCCTTCTTTAAGATTTCTTTGGGATGTTGGATCAAAGAGTAGGCACAGTTTGATAACTTTTTGAGCATAGTTCCCAATTGCTTTCCAGAATGGCTGGATGTGTTCACAATTCCACCAACAGTATATCAGTGTCCCTGTTTTCCCACATCCCCTCCAATATTCTGCATTATCTTTCCCTGTCATTCTAGCCACTCTGACAGGTGTGTAGTGGTATCTCAGAGTTGTCTTAATTTACATTTCTCTGATTAATAATGACTTGAAGCATCTTTTCATATGATTAGAAATAGTTTGAATTTCTTCGTCTGAGAATCGTCTGTTCATATCCTTTGACCATTTATCAATTGGAGAATGGCTTGATTTCTTATAAATTAGAGTCAATTTTCTATATATTTTGGAAATGAGGCCTTTATAAGAACCTTTGACTGTAAAAATGTTTTCCCAGTTTATTGCTTCCCTTCTAATCTTGTCTGCATTAGTTTTGTTTGTACAAAAACTTTTCAATTTGATATAATCAAATTTTTCTATTTTGTGATCAATAATGATCTCTAATTCTTCTTTGGTCATAAATTCCTTCCTCTTCCACAGGCCTGAGAGGTAAAGTATCCTATGCTCTTCCAATTTATTTATATTCTCATTCTTTATGCCTAGGATATGAACACATTTTGACCTTATCTTGGTGTATGATGTTAAGTGTGGGTCAATGCCTAGTTTCTGCCACACTAATTTTAAATTTTCCCAGAAATTTTTGTCAAATAATGTGTTCTTATCCCCAAAACTGGGGTCTTTGGATTTGTCAAACACTAGATTTTTAAAGTTATTGGCTGTTTTGTCCTTTGAACCTAATCTATTCCATTGATCAGCTAGTCTATTTCTTAGCCAATACCAAATGGTTTTGGTAACCGCTGCTTTATAATATAATTTTGGATCTGGTACAGCTAGGCCACCTTCATTTGATTTTTTTTTTCATTAATTTCCTTGAAATTCTTGACCTTTTGTTTTTCCATATGAACTTTGTTGTTATTTTTTCTAGTTTTTTGGGAGTCTGATTGCTATAGCGCTAAATAAATAGATTAGTTTAGGTAGTCTTGTCATCTTTATTATATTTGCTCACCCTATCCAAGAGCATTTAATATTTTTCCAGTTGGTTAGATCAGACTTAATTTGTGTGGAAAGTGTTTTGTAGTTTTGCTCATAAAGTTTCTGATTTTCCTTTGGCAGATAGATTCCTAAATATTTTATACTATTAGTACTTACTTTAAATGGAATTTCTCTTTGTAACTATAACTTTTGGATTTTGTTAGTGATATATAAGAATGCTGATGACTTATGTAGGCTTATTTTGTATCCTAGAACTTTGCTAAAGGTGTGGATTATTTCTAATCATGTTTTAATAGAATCTCTGCGGTTTTCTAAGTATACCATCATATCATCAGCAAAGAAAAATACTTTGGTTTCCTCATTGCCTACTCTAATTCCTTTAATCTCTTTCTCAACTCTTATTACCAAAGTTAGCATTTCTAATACAATATTGAATAGTAACGGTGATAGTGGGCAACCTTGTTTCATTCTTGATCTTATTGGGAATGGTGACAGTTTGTGCTCGTTACATATGATACTTACTGCTGGTTTTAAATAGATGCTCCTGATTATTTTAAGGAAAAGTCCATTTATTCCTATAATCTCAAGACTTTTTAATAGGAATGGATGTTGGATTTGATAAAATGCTTTTTCTGCATCTTTTGAGATGATCATATGGTTTTTGCTAATTTGGTTATTAATATGGCCAATTATACTAAGAGTTTTCCTAATATTGAACCAGCCCTGCATTCCTGGTATAAATCCTACTTGATCATGGTGTATTATCCTGGGGATAATTTTCTGTAGTCTTTTTGCTAATATCTTATGTATTAGCATCAATATTCATTAGGGAGATTGGTCTATAAATTTTTCTCTGTTTTCAACCTACCTGGTTTAGGTATCAGTACCATGTCTGTGTCATAAAAGGAATTTGGTAGGATTCCTTCATTTTCTATCTTTTCAAATAGTTTATATAGCATTGGGACTAATTGTTCTTTAACTGTTTGGTAGAATTCACATGTAAATCCATCTGGTCCTGGGATCTTTTCTTAGGGAGTTGATTAATAGCTTGTTCTATTTCTTTTTCTGAAATGGAACTATTTAAGCAATTTACTTCCTCCTCTGTTAATCTGGAAGCCTAAATTTTTGGAGGTAGTCATCCATTTCACTTAGGTTATCAAATTTATTGGCATAAAGTTGGGCAAAGTAACCCCTTATTATTTCTTTAATTTCCTCTTCATTGGTGGAAAGTTCTCCCTTTTCATTTTTAAGACTACTACTTTGATTTTCCTCTGTCCTTTTTCTAATCAGATTTACCAAGGGTTTATCAATTTTATTGTTTTTTTCATAAACAACTCTTAGTTTTATTTATTAGTTCAATAGTTGTTTTTGTTTTTTTTTAATTTCAATATTATTAGTTTCTCCTTTTAATTTTAGAATTTCAAATTTAGTAATTTGATTGGAGGTTTTTAATTTGGTCTTTTTCTAGCTTTTTAAATTCAATTCATTGATTTTATCTTTATTTTATTCCAAGTAAGTCTCTAAAGATATTAAATTTCCCCTTATTACTGCTTTGGCTTCATCCCACAAATTTTGGATTATGTCTTCTCATTGTCATTATCTTGAGTGAAATTATTGGGTCTATAATTTGCTGTTTTACCCAATCATTCTTTAAGATGAGATTATTTAGTTTCCAATTACTTTTTGGTCTGTTTACCCCTAACTTTTTGTTGAATGTAGTTTTTATTGCATTGTGATCTGAAAAGAAAACATTTACTATTTCTGTTTTCCTGCATTTTGAGGTCTTTATGTCCTAATATATGGTCAATTTTTGTTTAGGTTCCATGAACTGCTGAGAAGAAAGTATATTCCTTTCTGTCTCCATTCAGTTTTCTCCAAAGATCTATCATACCTAATTTTTCTAATATTCTATTTATCTCTTCAATTTTTTTTCTTGTTTTTTTTTTTTTTTTGTGGTTTGATTTATCTAATTCTGAGAGTGCAAGGTTGAGATCTCCCATTATTATAGTTTTGTTGTCTATTTCTTCTTGCACTCTCTTAACTTTTCCTTTAGGAAGTTAGATGCTATACCACTTAGTGCATATATGTTTAGTGTTGATATTGCTTCATTGTCTATGCTACCCATTAGCAAGATATAGTTTCCTTCCTCGTCTCTTTTAATTAGATCAATTTTTGCTTTTGCTTGATGTGAGATAAGGATGGCTACCCCTGCTTTTTTGGCTTCACCTGAAGCATATTAGACTCTGCTCCAGCCTTTTACCTTTACTTGTATGTATCTCCCTGCTTTAAATGTGTTTCCTGTAAATAACATATTGTAGGTTTCTGACTTTTGATCCAGTCTGCTATCTGTCTCAGCTTAATGGGAGAGTTCATCCCATTCACATTTATGGTTAAAATTACTAGTTCTGTATTTTCTGCCATCTTATATGCCCAGATTATGCTTTTCTTTTTCTTATCCCCCCTAACCCTCTTTCCTAGTTTTAAACTTATGGGCCCCACTTATATCATGCCACTCACCCTCTTTAGGAGCCCTTCCTCCCCCCTTCGAATCTCTTCCCCTTATTGTTCCCTTCCCTTATTATTCTTTTCCTTTTTCCTCTCCCCCTTTTTAATGAGGTGAAAGAAGATTCTCTGTAAAACAAATATGGCAATTATTTTTTCTTTGAGCCAACTCTGATGAGATTAGTATTCACACAATGTTCCTCCCCCTCTCTAAATTCCTTCAGATATGATAGGTTTCCTTTGCCTCTCCATGGGATATAGTTTCCTTCTTTTTATCCCTCTTTCCCCCTTTTCTATCACCTTTCCATTTCTACTTCCCTTTTTTATGTTATAGCAGTAAAATCAAATTATACAGGTAGTGTTTATATATATCCACAACAGAATTATAGTTCTCAAGAGTTCCTTTTACCTTTTCTGCTTCTCTTGAGTCCTATGGTTGGAGATCAAATTTTTTGTTTAGTTCTGTTTTTTTCCCTTAGAAACAAGTGGAATTTATCTGTCTCATTAAATGTCCATCTTCTTCCCTGGAAGAAAATGCTCAGCTTGGCTGGGTAATTTATTCTTGGTTGCATTCCAAGTTCTTTTGCCTTTCGGAATATCAGATTCCAGGCCCTTCAATCCCTTAATGCAGAGGCAACCAGATCTTGAGTGATCCTTATTGTGGCACCTCAATATTTGAATTTTTTTTTTCTGGCTACTTGTAATATTTTTTTCTTTAATCTGTTTATCTCCTTTTGTAAATATTTTATTTAATTTTTAGAATAATATTGGAACCTAAAGACAACACAGAGAAATTATGACCTATCCATTGTAATGTAGTGGAGAGGGTACTGGATTTGGAGAATAAAGCTTGGGTTCAAATTCTGATTCTGATAGTTGTTAGTTATGTGATCTTGGGCAAGATATAAGTCCTCTGGTCCTCAGTTTTCTAATCTGTAAAAGAAGTTGGACTAGATGATCTTTGAGCTCTCATTCAGCTCTAGGTCATGATCAGTGTTCCAAATGATTAGTGAGAAAGTTAGAAGCATAACCCTAAGTTTACTGACTCCAAATCTAAATGTTTCAGAAAGTCAGGAAATGCTCATTAGTTACTTAACCTTAAGAGAATCACTACATCTTATAGACTTGTTCTGAGAATAATTTTCTTTTTTTAGGTAATGCTTTATATATTTTTCCACCTTTCAATTGACTTTCCTATTATCACCAATTCAATCCTTATCTGTTATTTTTGAACCTAAATACATTAAATTGAAAGCACAGAGTTTTGTTATGTACCTGCTATATGCACTTCATTCTGTGCTTATTTTAAACTTTTTTTTCTATTATCACCCTCCCCAAATGTCCTTTTTTGTGTGTGTGCTTGACCTTAAGAATTCATGCCACTTCTTGGACATCTCTGTGGCTAGTTGAGACTGTGTTGCCTTTAATCTTATATCCTATGAGGTGACCTACATCTTTCTCCTAAATAGGGTTATCTCCAGACTTAGAAGTCAGGCCTCCTTCTGTCCTCAGCTAAAAATAAGAAATAGTTTGCTCTGGGCTCAAGATGGCCAGGGAAGGTCACTCAGTTGATTTGGCTTTTTGCCTCTTGCTATTCTCCTAAGATTGGGCCAACTATAACAATCAGGATGAGTTTTCTGGCCTATTTTTTAGATAACACTTGCTTCTAGATTTAGC
Source organism: Antechinus flavipes (assembly GCF_016432865.1). Taxonomy (NCBI): domain Eukaryota; kingdom Metazoa; phylum Chordata; class Mammalia; order Dasyuromorphia; family Dasyuridae; genus Antechinus; species Antechinus flavipes. The sequence goes on along the minus strand of NC_067398.1, from coordinate 595,040,103 downwards.
TTCTACTCATGTGGGAGTTGTTAGAAAAGCAGAATTTTGGTAAAGCTTTTTAAAAAAAAACTTCTTAGAATTATTTATAAGTAATTGTGAGTCTTTGAGAAGGAATTATAAACAAGTGTTTAAAGTTATTGTTAAAAGCCTGAAAACAGCTAAACAAGTTTTAAAAGTCTTCATAATTCAAAATGGCACATTTATACTATTTCAGTGTCAGAGGTCTTTAGATGTGCCTCAAGATTTAAAGGAAAAATGACTCAAGTTATCCTGCTAACATATTCAATTTTTTTTTGTTGTTTGTTTCACTGGGCAGTGAGAATCTTTTGGTCTTTGTCTAAAAGCTAACCTAATGAAATAATGCTCTAGTCATGTCAGTTATGGACTAATTCCCTCTTATCTTTAGTGACTTGCTTTCAGAACATATTTTCTGAAGATGGTCAGTATGGACAGTGGAAATGAACTTTTGGATTTGGATTTGGAGTCATAGAACCTACCTTAACATTCTGGCTGTTTGACCTTGAGCAATTTTCCATCTATTTTTTTTCTTAATGAAGTTATTAGACTAGTTTGCTTTTAATATTCCTTCTACTACTAGAACAGAAACCTCAGTTTAAGTGTAAAGTACACTTAAAGAACATTGGTCAATCAACTAATTTCCTTTCTAAACAGCATAAGCGTGAACAGTAAGCCATTTAGGAAATTTCATGTGTATTATTTCTCCTTTCTGAATTACATTCTTAATTCTTAGTCATGCTTCCTCCACAAAACACAATTTTTTCATGTATATGTATGTTCGTGTATATCCATTCTTCCCAACTCTTGTCTGTGTTCTCAATGCATTACAATGCATTGAGGAACCTTTGACATTGCATTAATTTCATTGAAGCAAACAGCCTTACCATTTCTTAACCTCTGCTCTTGCTTTATCCACCACAGACTCATTTCTTTATGATAAGTTATTTCTCATAAAGAGAAATGCCACTTTTTCTGTTTTGTAGCATGTCTTTTACTAATATCCATCAATCATGTTTCTTCATTGTCTTCTACTTTGCTCATGACTTTAGTTCTTAGAAAATTGTGCTAATTCTTATTTAGCAGCCATATAAAATCACTGAACAACTCTTAGCACTGGTACGATGGATCTTTCCCTCCTCCTAGAAGGTATGTTGGAGTAATTGGAAATATTGCACTGTTTTCTGAAGGCAGTCCAGTTCATTGAATTCCTTGCTTTAATTCTGGGTCAATTTCATTTCTAGTCCACAGTATTTGATTAAAATAGATGAACCAATTTACAAGTTTTCTAGATTGTCCATTAGATTATATAACATATAACCTGGGCTATATTCATGTGAACTATTTGTGCCCAATCTGTGGTTGAGCATTACAAGCTCATGTTAGGCTGAGCAGCTTCAATCAGATACCCTGTAATTTGATTTTAACAAAGTGATGTCATTGTGGTCCTCTTGGAGAATGAAGGACAACAACCAACCATCCAAATGGTCAGTAAGAATTCTTATTCATTTGATTATTTTAATTTTTTTTCCATTGAGAATGCGCCATATTTTCATTATAGTGATTATCGATCTTGGGCTGAATTGTAGTATATTTAAGACATTTTTAAATTTTTGCCAGGACCTATTATTTTAGCTTTGTAGAAGAACTCCAAGTATGGAAATTCCCTTTTCAGATTGGCAGCCATTTGTAACTGGCAATCTTAAAGAATTGCTGGAGAATTGAGAGATTTAGATGACTTATTCATAGTCACATAGCCACCAATAGAAAAATATTCCTTCAGGTAAGAGATTGCTTCATATTTATCTTTGAATCCCCAGTGGCTAGTATAGTACCTTGTTCTCTTAAAAAAATAATCAGACCTGTGAATTTTAAAATTGTTGTAATGTTTCATGTAAGAATTTCTATGATGATGGATCAGCACCTTCTCTACATCATAAAATTTTGAAGATTGCTTGGGGTAAGTGAGAAGCTAAATTAATTTCCTAGTCACATAGCCAATGTGTCAAAGACAGGTCTTGAATACAAGTATTCCAGACTCTAAAGCCAGATCTTTCTAAAATGTTAAGTCTGCCTCTCCCTGCTTTGCACACATAGGCATAAAATTTTGGGATAAATCATATTTCATGTGTCAAAGGTACAACTTGAATTTTGAGCTTCCATTCTTAAAAGCTGGCCATCTTTAGAGAACCAAGAATTGAGCTTGCTCTTACTACTCTTTATTGACCAAAACTTTATATTCCCCACTACTCTTGAGTATATTGATCACTATTATTATTGATTTTTAAAAGTAAGTGAAGATAATTATTTTGGTCTTTGGTGCATATGTTATTCTTTTTTTTTTTTTTCTTGTGTCTTTTCCCACAATGTTGCTGTCCTGTTACAGTGTTAAATAGAACAACGACCATTGGGAAACTGTCACTCTGGAATCCTTTTGCATATATTATTCTAATAATATATAGAGAGTATTGATACTCAGGTTACAGAATGAATTGTAGAATTGACATTTTTATATTTTAGTCTTCTGACTCTATGTTCTGTGATTTTTAGATAATGAGGATTACATAGAGGAGAAAAATATAGTATAATATATCTTGCCACTGGATCCAGATGGCTCTTGAGGGGAAAATAAGGCAGGTTACCTTTCACAGCCCTCACTCACTTAAATCCAATTCACTTGCATATTATAGCATCAACTCCCTCATGTCATGGTCCTCTTTGAGAACAAAGGACAAATAACAGCCTTCATGAGTAAAGCTAACCCACAAACTGAAATTGATCAGTTGAAAGATTCCCTCTTTCCTTTCCTTCTTTCCTTCCTTTCTTCCTTCCTCCCTCCTTTTCTTTTCCCCTACTTTCCTTCCTTCTTTTCTTCCTTCCCTCTCCCCTTCTCTCCTTTAGTCTCTCCCTTCCCTGACTCCCTCCCTCCCTCTCTCCTTTACTTCTTCCCTCTCTGCTTCCTTCCTTCCTTTCCTTCTTTCCCTTCTTTTCTCCCTCTGTACATATAGGGAATCAGATATTTACAGATACTTTTAAAATTATTTTTTTCTTTTTTGCACCTCTGAACTCTCCCAAAGACATCTAGGGGTTACTGGCTAGATTTCTTTCTTAAGCACCAGGCTTTAAACCAAAATCAATCTGATTCTAATTGACCACCAATACTTCCTAGGCCAAGCCCCATTTGTTCAATTTTTGGGGGGTCCTGATTGACTCAGATTGAATGTAAATTGCAATCATTTCTGCTTTGGCCAGGAATCCTGATGGTCTTACCCTCCCAGAATCATTCATTCATTTATTTATTTAGATTTTTTTTTTTTTTTTTGCAATAGGTGATTCTTTGTTTCAGTTGCTACCTAGCCTTAATTACTGAATGGGTGTGTCGCAATCAAACTGGGACCTGTTGAAGACCTTAGGTTAAAAAGGCCAATTTCATACCAGAGCCATTTCCAGTCTTCTTGATCTATATCTTGCCCCTGGGCCTAGATGGATCTGGAGGGGAAAGGGAGACAGGTGACATTGCAAAGCCAAGTCACTTCTATGTCATGGCATCACCTCCCTCATATCATAAGAGAAGCTCATTAGGATTTATCTTGCAGAGTGTCTTTAGTTTAATTTGAGAGTAAAGTTCATATAAAATGATGAAAGTGGATGACCATGTTAAGCAGGAAGTAGATAGTGAAGAATGTGTTAATTGAAATTGAATCACACAAAGAATGTGAAACCATCTGGAAAGAATACGCTAAGAAGGACTGTTAAATTAGATGACACAGTAGCTAGCAATGGATCCTGAAATTGGGAAGACCTAGATCCTGTCTGACCTCTGACACTTAGTAGTTGTATAACTTCAGCAACCTCTGTCTGCTTTAGTTTCCTTAATGACAAAAGGCTATAATAGTAGTACCTACTTCTCAAGATTATTGTAAGGAACAAATAAGATAATAATTGCAAAGTATTTAGCATGATACCTGTCACATAGTAGGCACTTCCTAGTCACTTCTCCACTCTTTCCCTATGAGTTTTGCTTCCTATGTCCTGGGTTTGTTGAAAAGACTCACTGCTGAACGAGAACACTAGAAAGAGAGCAATGCAGAAAAGTCTGGTTTTATTCTTGTATGTCAACTGCTCCAAGTGCCTTGAATAGTGAAATAGTTAAGTTAACCAATTTATTTGACTGTCAAGTGCTATCACTTAATAATTGCACCGGTTTCTGTTGTGATCAGTGTTTCCAAAAAAGACCTCATTTTCTTTTTCTTTCTTTCTTTCTTTTTTATTTTTTCTAGTTTTTTGGGAGTCTGATTGCTATAGCACTAAATAAATAGATTAGTTTAGGTAGTCTTGTCATCTTTATTATATTTGCTCACCCTATCCAAGAGCATTTAATATTTTTCCAGTTGGTTAGATCAGACTTAATTTGTGTGGAAAGTGTTTTGTAGTTTTGCTCATAAAGTTTCTGATTTTCCTTTGGGAGATAGATTCCTAAATATTTTATGCTATTAGTACTTACTTTAAATGGAATTTCTCTTTGTAACTATAACTTTTGGATTTTGTTAGTGATATATAAGAATGCTGATGACTTATATAGGCTTATTTTGTATCCTAGAACTTTGCTAAAGGTGTGGATTATTTCTAATCATGTTTTAATAGAATCTCTGCGGTTCTCTAAGTATACCATCATATCATCAGCAAAGAGAAATACTTTGGTTTCCTCATTGCCTACTCTAATTCCTTTAATCTCTTTCTCAACTCTTATTACCAAAGTTAGCATTTCTAATACAATATTGAATAATAACGGTGATAGTGGGCAACCTTGTTTCATTCTTGATCTTATTGGGAATGGTGACAGTTTGTGCTCGTTACATATGATACTTACTGCTGGTTTTAAATAGATGCTCCTGATTATTTTAAGGAAAAGTCCATTTATTCCTATAATCTCAAGACTTTTTAATAGGAATGGATGTTGGATTTGATAAAATGCTTTTTCTGCATCTATTGAGATGATCATATGGTTTTTGTTAATTTGATTATTAATATGGCCAATTATACTAATAGTTTTCCTAATATTGAACCAGCCCTGCATTCCTGGTATAAATCCTATTTGATCATGGTGTATTATCCTGGGGATAATTTTCTGTAGTCTTTTTGCTAATATCTTATGTATTAGCATCAATATTCATTAGGGAGATTGGTCTATAATTTTTTTTCTCTGTTTTCAACCTATCTGGTTTAGGTATCAGTACAATGTCTGTGTCATAAAAGGAATTTGGTAGGATTCCTTCATTTTCTATCTTTTCAAATAGTTTATATAGCATTGGGACTAATTGTTCTTTAACTGTTTGGTAGAATTCACATGTAAATCCATCTGGTCCTGAGGATCTTTTCTTAGGGAGTTGATTAATAGCTTGTTCTATTTCTTTTTCTGAAATGGAACTATTTAAACAATTTACTTCCTCCTCTGTTAATCTGGAAGCCTAAATTTTTGGAGGTAGTCATCCATTTCACTTAGGTTATCAAATTTATTGGCATAAAGTTGGGCAAAGTAACCCCTTATTATTTCTTTAATTTCTTCTTCATTGGTGGAAAGTTCTCCCTTTTCAATTTTAAGACTACTACTTTGATTTTCCTCTGTCCTTTTTCTAATCAGATTTACCAAGGGTTTATCAATTTTATTGTTTTTTTTCATAAACAACTCTTAGTTTTATTTATTAGTTCAATAGTTGTTTTTGTTTTTTTTACTTTCAATATTATTAGTTTTTCCTTTTAATTTTAGAATTTCAAATTTAGTAATTTGATTGGAGGTTTTTAATTTGGTCTTTTTCTAACTTTTTAAATTCAATTCATTGATCTTCTCTTTCTCTATTTTATTCCAAGTAAGCCTCTAAAGATATTAAATTTCCCCTTATTACTGCTTTGGCTTCATCCCACAAATTTTGGATGATGTCTTCTCATTGTCATTATCTTGAGTGAAATTATTGTGTCTATAATTTGCTGTTTTACCCAATCATTCTTTAAGATGAGATTATTTAGTTTCCAATTACTTTTTGGTCTGTTTACCCCTAACTTTTTGTTGAGTGTAGTTTTTATTGCATTGTGATCTGAAAAGAAAACATTTACTATTTCTGTTTTCCTGCATTTTGAGGTCTTTATGTCCTAATATATGGTCAATTTTTGTTTAGGTTCCATGAACTGCTGAGAAGAAAGTATATTCCTTTCTGTCTCCATTCAGTTTTCTCCAAAGATCTATCATACCTAATTTTTCTAATATTCTATTTATCTCTTCAATTTTTTTCTTGTTTTTTTTTGTGGTTTGATTTATCTAATTCTGAGAGTGCAAGGTTGAGATCTCCCATTATTATAGTTTTGTTGTCTATTTCTTCTTGCAACTCTCTTAACTTTTCCTTTAGGAAGTTAGATGCTATACCACTTAGTGCATATATGTTTAGTGTTGATATTGCTTCATTGTCTATGCTACCCATTAGCAAGATATAGTTTCCTTCCTCGTCTCTTTTAATTAGATCAATTTTTGCTTTTGCTTGATGTGAGATAAGGATGGCTACCCCTGCTTTTTGGCTTCACCTGAAGCATATTAGACTCTGCTCCAGCCTTTTACCTTTACTTGTATGTATCTCCCTGCTTTAAATGTGTTTCCTGTAAATAACATATTGTAGGTTTCTGACTTTTGATCCAGTCTGCTATCTGTCTCAGCTTAATGGGAGAGTTCATCCCATTCACATTTATGGTTAAAATTACTAGTTCTGTATTTTCTGCCATCTTATATGCCCAGATTATGCTTTTCTTTTTCTTATCCCCCCTAACCCTCTTTCCTAGTTTTAAACTTATGGGCCCCACTTATATCATGCCACTCACCCTCTTTAGGAGCCCTTCCTCCCCCCTTCGAATCTCTTCCCCTTATTGTTCCCTTCCCTTATTATTCTTTTCCTTTTCCCTCTCCCCCTTTTTAATGAGGTGAAAGAAGATTCTCTGTAAAACAAATATGGCAATTATTTTTTCTTTGAGCCAACTCTGATGAGATTAGTATTCACACAATGTTCTTCCCCCTCTCTAAATTCCTTCAGATATGATAGGTTTCCTTTGCCTCTTCATGGGATATAGTTTCCTTCTTTTTATCCCTCTTTCCCCTTTTTCTATCACCTTTCCATTTCTACTTCCCTTTTTTATGTTATAGCAGTAAAATCAAATTATACAGGTAGTGTTTATATATATCCACAACAGAATTATAGTTCTCAAGAGTTCCTTTTACCTTTTCTGCTTCTCTTGAGTCCTATGGTTGGAGATCAAATTTTTTGTTTAGTTCTGTTTTTTTTTCCCTTAGAAACAAGTGGAATTCATCTGTCTCATTAAATGTCCATCTTCTTCCCTGGAAGAAAATGCTCAGCTTGGCTGGGTAATTTATTCTTGGCTGCATTCCAAGTTCTTTTGCCTTTCGGAATATTAGATTCCAGGCCCTTCAATCCCTTAATGCAGAGACAACCAGATCTTCAGTGATCCTTATTGTGGCACCTCAATATTTGAATTTTTTTTCTGGCTGCTTGTAATATTTTTTCTTTAATCTGTTTATCTCCTTTTTAAAATATTTTATTTAATTTTTAGAATAATACTGGAACCTAAAGACAACACAGAGAAATTATGACCTATCCATTGTAATGTAGTGGAGAGGGTACTGGATTTGGAGAATAAAGCTTGGGTTCAAATTCTGATTCTGATAGTTGTTAGTTATGTGATCTTGGGCAAGATATAAGTCCTCTGGTCCTCAGTTTTCTAATCTGTAAAAGAAGTTGGACTAGATGATCTTTGAGCTCTCATTCAGCTCTAGGTCATGATCAGTGTTCCAAATGATTAGTGAGAAAGTTAGAAGCATAACCCTAAGTTTACTGACTACAAATCTAAATGCTTCAGAAAGTCAGGAAACGCTCATTAGTTACTTAACCTTAAGAGAATCACTACATCTTATAGACTTGTTCTGAGAATAATTTTCTTTTTTTAGGTAATGCTTTATATATTTTTCCACCTTTCAATTGACTTTCCTATTATCACCAATTCAATCCTTATCTGTTATTTTTGAACCTAAATACATTAAATTGAAAGCACAGAGTTTTGTTATGTACCTGCTATATGCACTTCATTCTGTGCTTATTTTAAACTTTTTTTTTTCCATTATCACCCTCCCCAAATGTCCTTTTTTGTGTGTGTGCTTGACCTTAAAAATTCATGCCACTTCTTGGACATCTCTGTGGCTAGTTGAGACTGTGTTGCCTTTAATCTTATATCCTATGAGGTGACCTATATCTTTCTCCTAAATAGGGTTATCTCCAGACTTAGAAGTCAGGCCTCCTTCTGTCCTCAGCTAAAAATAAGAAATAGTTTGCTCTGGGCTCAAGATGGCCAGGGAAGGTCACTCAGTTGATTTGGCTTTTTGCCTCTTGCTATTCTCCTAAGATTGGGCCAACTATAACAATCAGGATGAGTTTTCTGGCCTATTTTTTAGATAACACTTGCTTCTAGATTTAGCTTCTACTCATGTGGGAGTTGTTAGAAAAGCAGAATTTTGGTAAAGCTTTTTTAAAAAAAAACTTCTTAGAATTATTTATAAGTAATTGTGAGTCTTTGAGAAGGAATTATAAACAAGTGTTTAAAGTTATTGTTAAAAGCCTGAAAACAGCTAAACAATTTTTAAAAGTCTTCATAATTCAAAATGGCACATTTATACTATTTCAGTGTCAGAGGTCTTTAGATATGCCTCAAGATTTAAAGGAAAAATGATTCAAGTTATCCTGCTAACATATTCAATTTTTTTTTTGTTTGTTTGTTTCATTGGGCAGTGAGAATCTTTTGGTCTTTGTCTAAAAGCTAACCTAATGAAATAATGCTCTAGTCATGTCAGTTATGGACTAATTCCCTCTTATCTTTAGTGACTTGCTTTCAGAACATATTTTCTGAAGATGGTCAGTATGGACAGTGGAAATGAACTTTTGGATTTGGATTTGGAGTCATAGAACCTACCTTAACATTCTGGCTGTTTGACCTTGAGCAATTTTCCATCTATTTTTTTTCTTAATGAAGTTATTAGACTAGTTTGCTTTTAATATTCCTTCTACTACTAGAACAGAAACCTCAGTTTAAGTGTAAAGTACACTTAAAGAACATTGGTCAATCAATTAATTTCCTTTCTAAACAGCATAAGCGTGAACAGTAAGCCATTTAGGAAATTTCATGTGTATTATTTCTCCTTTCTGAATTACATTCTTAATTCTTAGTCATGCTTCCCCCACAAAACACAATTTTTTCATGTATATGTATGTTCGTGTATATCCATTCTTCCCAACTCCTGTCTGTGTTCTCAATGCATTACAATGCATTGAGGAACCTTTGACATTGCATTAATTTCATTGAAGCAAACAGCCTTACCATTTCTTAACCTCTGCTCTTGCTTTATCCACCACAGACTCATTTCTTTATGATAAGTTATTTCTCATAAAGAGAAATGCCACTTTTTCTGTTTTGTAGCATGTCTTTTACTAATATCCATCAATCATGTTTCTTCATTGTCTTCTACTTTGCTCATGACTTTAGTTCTTAGAAAATTGTGCTAATTCTTATTTAGCAGCCATATAAAATCACTGAACAACTCTTAGCACTGGTATGATGGATCTTTCCCTCCTCCTAGAAGGTATGTTGGAGTAATTGGAAATATTGCACTGTTTCCTGAAGGCAGTCCAGTTCATTGAATTCCTTGCTTTAATTCTGGGTCAATTTCATTTCTAGTCCACAGTATTTGATTAAAATAGATGAACCAATTTACAAGTTTTCTAGATTGTCCATTAGATTATATAACATATAACCTGGGCTATATTCATGTGAACTATTTGTGCCCAATCTGTGGTTGAGCATTACAAGCTCATGTTAGTCTGATCAGCTTCAGTCAGATACCCTGTAATTTGATTTTAACAAAGTGATGTCATTGTGGTCCTCTTGGAGAATGAAGGACAGCAACCAACCATCCAAATGGTCAGTAAGAATCCTTATTCATTTGATTATTTTAATTTTTTTTCCATTGAGAATGGGCCATATTTTCATTATAATGATTATCGATCTTGGGCTGAATTGTAGTATATTTAAGACATTTTTAAATTTTTGCCAGGACCTATTATTTTAGCTTTGTAGAAGAACTCCCAGTATGGAAATTCCCTTTTCAGATTGGCAGCCATTTGTAACTGGCAATCTTAAAGAATTGCTGGAGAATTGAGAGATTTAAATGACTTATTCATAGTCACATAGCCACCAATAGAAAAATATTCCTTCAGGTAAGAGATTGCTTCATATTTATCTTTGAATCCCCAGTGGCTAGTATAGTACCTTGTTCTCTTAAAAAAATAATCAGACCTGTGAATTTTAAAATTGTTGTAATGTTTCATGTAAGAATTTCTATGATGATGGATCAGCACCTTCTCTACATCATAAAATTTTGAAGATTGCTTGGGGTAAGTGAGAAGCTAAATTAATTTCCTAGTCACATAGCCAATGTGTCAAAGACAGGTCTTGAATACAAGTATTCCAGACTCTAAAGCCAGATCTTTCTAAAATGTTAAGTCTGCCTCTCCCTGCTTTGCACACATAGGCATAAAATTTTGGGGATAAATCATATTTCATGTGTCAAAGGTACAACTTGAATTTTGAGCTTCCATTCTTAAAAGCTGGCCATCTTTAGAGAACCAAGAATTGAGCTTGCTCTTACTACTCTTTATTGACCAAAACTTTATATTCCCCACTACTCTTGAGTATATTGATCACTATTATTATTGATTTTTTTAAAGTAAGTGAAGATAATTATTTTGGTCTTTGGTGCATATGTTATTCTTTTTTTTTTTTCTTGTGTCTTTTCCCACAATGTTGCTGTCCTGTTACAGTGTTAAATAGAACAACGACCGTTGGGAAACTGTCACTCTGGGATCCTTTTGCATATATTATTCTAATAATATATAGAGAGTATTGATACTCAGGTTACAGAATGAATTGTAGAATTGACATTTTTATATTTTAGTCTTCTGACTCTATGTTCTGTGATTTTTAGATAATGAGGATTACATAGAGGAGAAAAATATAGTATAATATATCTTGCCACTGGATCCAGATGGCTCTTGAGGGGAAAATAAGGCAGGTTACCTTTCACAGCCCTCACTCACTTAAATCCAATTCACTTGCATATTATAGCATCAACTCCCTCATGTCATGGTCCTCTTTGAGAACAAAGGACAAATAACAGCCTTCATGAGTAAAGCTAACCCACAAACTGAAATTGATCAGTTGAAAGATTCCCTCTTTCCTTTCCTTCTTTCCTTCCTTTCTTCCTTCCTCCCTCCTTTTCTTTTCCCCTACTTTCCTTCCTTCTTTTCTTCCTTCCCTCTCCCCTTCTCTCCTTTAGTCTCTCCCTTCCTTCCCTGACTCCCTCCCTCCCTCTCTCCTTTACTTCTTCCCTCTCTGCTTCCTTCCTTCCTTTCCTTCTTTCCCTTCTTTTCTCCCTCTGTACATATAGGGAATCAGATATTTACAGATACTTTTAAAATCATTTTTTTCTTTTTTGCACCTCTGAACTCTCCCAAAGACATCTAGGGGTTACTGGCTAGATTTCTTTCTTAAGCACCAGGCTTTAAACCAAAATCAATCTGATTCTAATTGACCACCAATACTTCCTAGGCCAAGCCCCATTTGTTCAATTTTGGGGGGGTCCTGATTGACTCAGATTTAATGTAAATTGCAATCATTTCTGCTTTGGCCAGGAATCCTGATGGTCTTACCCTCCCAGAATCATTCATTCATTTATTTATTTAGATTTTTTTTTTTTTTTTTTGCACTAGGTGATTCTTTGTTTCAGTTGCTACCTAGCCTTAATTACTGAATGGGTGTGTCTCAATCAAACTGGGACCTGTTGAAGACCTTAGGTTAAAAAGGCCAATTTCATACCAGAGCCACTTCCAGTCTTCTTGATCTATATCCTGCCCCTGGGCCTAGATGGATCTGGAAGGGAAAGGGAGACAGGTGACATTGCAAAGCCAAGTCACTTCTATGTCATGGCATCACCTCCCTCATGTCATAAGAGAAGCTCATTAGGATTTATCTTGCAGAGTGTCTTTAGTTAAATTTGAGAGTAAAGTTCATATAAAATGATGAAAGTGGATGACCATGTTAAGCAGGAAGTAGATAGTGAAGAATGTGTTAATTGAAATTGAATCACACAAAGAATGTGAAACCATCTGGAAAGAATACGCTAAGAAGGACTATTAAATTAGATGACACAGTAGCTAGCAATGGATCCTGAAATTGGGAAGACCTAGATCCTGTCTGACCTCTGACACTTAGTAGTTGTATAACTTCAGCAACCTCTGTCTGCTTTAGTTTCCTTAATGACAAAAGGCTATAATAGTAGTACCTACTTCTCAAGATTATTGTAAGGAACAAATAAGATAATAATTGCAAAGTATTTAGCATGATACCTGTCACATAGTAGGCACTTCCTAGTCACTTCTCCACTCTTTCCCTATGAGTTTTGCTTCCTATGTCCTGGGTTTGTTGAAAAGACTCACTGCTGAAAGAGAACACTAAAAAGAGAGCAATGCAGAAAAGTCTGGTTTTATTCTTGTATGTCAACTGCTCCAAGTGCCTTGAATAGTGAAATAGTTAAGTTAACCAATTTATTTGACTGTCAAGTGCTATCACTTAATAATTGCACCGGTTTCTGTTGTGATCAGTGTTTCCAAAAAAGACCTCATTTTCTTTTTCTTTCTTTCTTTCTTTTTATTTTTATAATAGCTTTTTATTTATAAGTTATATGCATGAGTAATTTTACAGTAGTGACAATTGCCAAATCTTTTGTTCCAATTTTTCCCCTCCTTCTCCCCACCCCCTCTCCTAGAAGACAGGATGACCAGTAGATGTTAAATATATTAAAGTATAAATTAAATACAAAATAAGTATACATGACCAAACTGTTATTTTGCTACAAAAAAGAATCAGACTCTGAAATATTGTACAATTAGCCTGTGAAGGAAATCCAAAATGCAGGCAGGCAAAAATATAGGGAATGGGAATTCAATGTAATGGTTCTTAGTCATCTCCCAGAGTTCTTTTGCTGGGTGTAGCTGGTTCAGTTCATTACTGTTCAATTGGAACTAATTTGGTTCATCTCATTGCTGAAGGTGGCCAGGTCCATCAGAATTGATCATCATATAATATTGTGGTTGAAGTATATAATCTCCTGTCCCTACTCGCTCAGCATCAGTTCGTATAAGTTCCTCCAGGCCTTTCTGAAATCATCCTGTTGAAGACCTCATTTTCTTAACCTTATATCACCTTACTTTTCTTTTTTGGAAGATATTGGCACTTTTCTAGTTAACCAAATATCCCAGAAACCTTCCAGTTTGTTAGTTGTCAAGTCTATTGGGTTTTATGTTCACAACTTTATGAATGTCTTTTGTTTTTCTCCACTTATAATACAATTACTCTATTCATGTCCTGGACTTTTGTAATAAAAATTTTGTAATTAAAAAAAAAAAGTCCATGGCTGGACTTTTGTAATAAGCTTTTGTCTCCTGATTGGTCTTTCCTTTTCCATTCTATCTTCTATGCAGATGCTAATTCATACTTCTTAATTATGGATCTTACTATGTCAATCCCTGATCTCAAGAAGCTTTAGTAACTCCCTATTGTCAAATAGAGTATGGGTTAGGGTTACATACTCTTTTGTTTGGTATTTAAAGTATTTGAAATTCCATACCATAACTCCAGTCTAGTTTTGCAGGTTAATTACAGTTATTCTCCTTCTTGTATTTATAGATTTGTAGATGGAAGGAATGTTAGAGATAATTGAGTCCAACTTACTTATTTTACAGATGAGGAAACTGAGGCACAGACAAGTTAAATGAATTGCTAGGATCACAAATCTAGTATCTGATGCAAGATTCAAACCCAAACTTTCCTAAATCCAAGCCCAGAAATCTGTGTCTTTCATCATTTGCACTACATTTTAGTCACATTGACAATGTTTCATTGCCCTTCTCTATGCCTTTTCATATACTGTCCTCAATGCCTAGAATATTCTCCTCATTTTTTTGTGTGTGTATGTGTGGAGAGAATTCTTTACCTTCCTTCAAGGTTCAATTCATTTATTATTTCCTTCAACAACCTATTCTGACTTTTAGTTACTCTTTCACCATCACTTTATTTTATTTTGTATATGTCTTTTATTTACATATTTATGTTAGAATGTAGTAGATTAGGGAGTAATTTAGACCTGCATTTGAAGAAGTTTACTTTGTTGTCTGTGTTTTAAAAAGAGGCTTAAGAGTAAAAACATTTGAAGCAGGAAGAAAATTAGGAGGCTGTTATAGTTGACTAGATAAGAAATGAAAATTACCTGAACTAGGGTGTTGACTATGACTATGAGTAAAGAGAAGGTCATGTACAAGGCATGTTTTTGAGGTATAATAGCAGGATTTGGCAGTTGATTGAAAATGTGGAGGAAAGCGTGAAATCAGAGAAAAGACTCAGATTATGAAACTGGGGGACTAGAAGAATGATGGTGCTTTTCATAGAAAAGGAAGGCTTGAAAGGAAGTGAGTATTAGGGGATAGATGATGAGTTGTGTTTTTAAAATATTGAATTTGAGAGATCTTGGAGATCTAGTGGGAAATGACCCATAGACAGTTGACTATGTAGATTTAAATTTTAGAAGGAGAGATTAGGACTAGAATTGTGAGTCATCTTTAGAGAGAATAATTAAGCTCAGAGGAGTTGATAAAATCACCTAGAGTGTATAGAAAGGGAAGAATACGCAGGATACCATTGTGCCACAGTTCTCTTTTATTGTCCTGATTCAATTTCCCTAATTGTCCTGACTCAGTTTCCCTAAAATGTCCTTACTTGGTTTCCCTGAATTGTTCTGCCTCAGTTTTTAATTGTTTTGCAACAACACCCCTCCCTCCTAATCATGATGATCCAGATAAGGAGAAAGACTTATCTTAGGCATCATCAGAATGTTGGTGTCCTCTCCTTTTTGGTCTACCTCTTATATCTGAGCGACATGTATATATGTCATTGAGAACTCACATTGTTGGCTGGATTCTTGGAAACGATAGTCTCATTCAGCCTCGGAGCCAAACCATGGATCCATTTGGTATCTTTCAAATAAAATATTAGAAACTCTCTAATCTCTATCTTGCCCCAGTTTCTCAGACTTTACATTTTGGAGGCTTCCCACTGAGACATTAGAAAATGAGAGCAGGATTAGAGATTAGAGACCTTCAGTCTCCGCCTTGGGCCTCAGGGCATCTGGAGATCTGGGTTCTTGGCCTAGAGGCTGGCCCTCTGGATTTTTTTCCAGAGTCTCTGGAAAGAGGAGCAGTTTTCAGCCACAACCATACCTGACACCTGATGGTGGACACTCCGTTTCAGCCATTGGAGAATAAGTCTGGATGTTTTAGTACATAATCTGATCTGTTTACCTATTCTGTATGTCTGTGCTAGCATTTGGATTCTCAGAATAATAAAATGTAGATGAGCATTAAATTCTGAGAAGGGTATCATTCCAGGACACTGGGTGAACCCCTCTGTTTGGGTGTCTTCTAAGATAAATCTGGTCTGATCTGACTGAGTGCCTTTTTGGGCATTCTCTGGTTATATGTGTTAAATGTTTTGTTTAATGTTGTAACAATGCAGTCTATGTCTTGTGTGATTTGTATTCTGTTTTCTGTGTGACTTACCTGTTCTGTTGGTTAAAGAGCTCTGCTAAAGGTTTAAATGAATACGAATTAGTCATTTCAATATTGCAGCTGTATATAATTTGCTTGTGCTTTTAAAATTTTTAACTTTTTGCTATTTTAAGACCGGCAGAAGCAGTTTTCAAAGTCAGTTAGTAGGATTTCTAGGGAAAGAGGAATAAAACCTTTTCTGAATCAAATTCAAGCCTGGCCTAGACAGGGCTGGGCCAAGAAGGCCTCTGGAGAACAAAGGAGTTTATGCTAATTGCTTTGAAACTCAGGCAGGAGAAAGCATTTGATTAGAAATTTTAGGATGATTCTGAAATTGTAGGAAATAATTTTACTGTTGCCTATGCAGGCTAGATTTGATTATCTTTTAGCATAATATCTTAAGAACAATGGCTTGTTAAAGAGAAGTTCTGTTAACTTGCCTGAAAAGGGGTCTGGTGCCTCTAATTAGGTAAAGTTTATTGCCTTCTCAAACACTTTGGGTAATTTGTTAACATTATAATTTATCCTTTAAATCCAGCTCTGCTGGACATGTGAGTTTTCATTTAGCTATCCACTGTATTATGAATCTTAATAGTTTTGAAGGTGATTTAGGAGAGACAAGAAGGAAAATTTACATGTGGAAAAAAGTTGGGTAGGGTAGAGATAATGGGATCTTTTGTCTTCAAAGGTGAAGATTAAACTCACCCCCCTGCTATCTTTTGTCCAGGGGTGCTGTTTAGCTTGACTTCCCTCCCTACTGCCTCTTTGGAGGTGGAGTGGGGAGAAGGGTGGCCATGTGAAATCCTCCCCCCACCCCCTACTAAGTGTGTTCCAGCCTGGCTTTGGTAAATGATTTCAAGAGATGGGTCCAATTTTAAATTAATTGACTGAATAATTGTTTCTTTTGATGCATAATGGTTTCTTTGTTTAAGGAATATGGTCATAAATGTGATCTATAATTTGGTAGGGTTATTTCTAAAAACTTAATATTTTTAAGAACTTCTTGGATTCTTTTATGTGGTAGTAGGATATTCTGTATAGGATATTCTATCTAAGTTTTAATTGATTGTTGTGGTATTCTCTTCTTTTTTATAATATGAAGGTTCTCTCTGGGAGCAGGTTTGTTGGGGAGGTAGTCCTAGTATCAGTTCAGATCAATAATCACCCCAAATCACGCCAGGGATTAAAATACAGTCTTTTATTGTCTCTTCCAAAATCTTATCTCCTTCACTTGGGGCTTGGCTAGTTTTCTGGAGGCCTTCTCTCTCCTTAGTTCCAAGAGTTCTGGCCACTAGTGCTTTACCTCTGCTCCCTTCAGCTTCCAACAGCACAAAGGTGGAAGATGGAATGAATCTGTCTTGCCTCCGAGAGAGGGCTTTTGCTTAACTCACTGACTCAACTGAACTCTGCTGACTGAGCTCAGTTGTTTTTATGCTATCTCAAAGGTTGACTCCTCCTCCGAGAGTAGGATTGTGGGTTTGGAGAGTGGGATTATGGGTTTCCTCCCAGAGTGCTTTCTGGTCCTAAGAGCTTCTTGCTTATATGAGCTCTCTAAAGGTGTGGACACAAGCATTGTTTCTATCAGTTCCACTTAGTACCTTATTTCTTCTGGTCCATAACATCTCCTTGTAAGATCAGATCAATCATACTGAACCATGCTAAATTAGATAATTATTGTCTCTATCAACTCTAATGAGTTAACACTTTGTAAGGATTCCAACAGATTGTATTGGGTCATCCTGAGGTCATTTAAAAAGCCTCTGAAAATAAGTTTTTTTCATCATCCTTTTGAAAATTTCTGTTATGAACAATATGCAATTTGGGATATCTGACTATGTATTGGGTATTTTAAAGCAAACTGATTTGTATCAATATAACTTTGGTTATATAGGATTTGTTAATGGAAGTAAAATTTCTTAGGCTTATAGTTAATATTATTTGGGAGTTTAAAAACTCCATTGGGACAATTATCTGGTGTCCAACTGGGTGAAAGTGGCTAGTTATCCTGTATGAGCCTAGGGATCAGTTTTGATTGCTTATATTATAGTTATGTTCTTGCATAGATGATTTCTATGATCAGAGCAATGTTCAATAAGGAATTGTTAGTGCAATTCAATTATATCATACCTTGCTGTTTCCAGTCTGGTTATATGTAATCATTATATCCTAAATATTTAGGCAAATAAGTATTTAGCCTGGTCATCTGTCTGTTACTGAAGATTTGTGTTTTGTTTTTTTAAGGTTTCTAAATGATAAGAGGACAATTAACAATGGTCTGTGCAACCTAACTGCTGTTTTATATATTGAGAATATAGCTGACAGCTATTTGCCTGTCCTGTGAAGGAAACTCATCTCTTCACATAGGAAGCTGCTGGTTTTTCATATTTTGCAGCAGTCTTATGAACCAAATCTTTCTATTTCAGACTGTTCTAACCTTTATTTGTTAGATTTGGGGTTTTGTTGTTATTATTATTGTTCTAGATTTTGGACAAATTATAGATTATTGAATTGCTTCTGGGACATGGATTGGCTCCTCTGAAGCTTTGGTAGCTGTCAGCATGCCACACCCACACCCTGCATGGACTGAGAGCCTCTGTCCATTTCTCAGTCTAAAGCAGTTTTGAATGAGGCTTTGTCCCTTACCCCTGATGGATGATATGGGGGAATTTGGGAACCCTGATTGGGTCGTCTATTACTGTGTGTTTAGGATTTGGGATGGGATTTGTTAAAACTGTGTAACTATTGCTGTTATATTTGAGGGATTTTTTTTTTTTTTTTTTTTTTTTAGGAAATCCTACTGTACCAATCTGTTATATATAGGAATTTTGATTCACTCTTGGGATTTATATGTGGGATGGTTCATTGATAATTTCTTTCCATGAAGAAAAAAAAAGGAAAAGATAGAAAATTGGGGAAACTGTTGTAATTTTCTCAAAATACTAGAAAGAATGGAAATTCTATTCACTTTGCCTTAGGCACTTCTGCCCCCACCCCCTGTCTCACTAGTTCAGATTGAATTGGACATCCTTAAATTTACTGGACTATGATTTACTGGTTATGCTTTAACTTTGAAATCCCTTATTCTATTGGGGTTGCCATGGCAGATTCAGTTTTTGGGATTATTTTTTAGAAACAATCAGAAATCAGACACCTGTCTTGGGACTGGCAATCTCTCAGATCTGTTTCTTTACTTTTGTAATCCTAGTTCCTTACTTAATTGTTCAGCATTCTCAAAGGACCTTGAAGTTTGGTATCAGGCCTCTAAAAGTTCAGGGTTGCCTGCCTTGGTCTAACTGTGCATAATCTGCTCAGAAATCTAATCCTTTCTGCAGCCCTGTCTGTTTCTCTGGACTGGAAGAAGTGGAGCTATTCCAAGCCTCACCTTTCTCCCCTGGAAAGAGTTGCCCCTCTGAATGGGCAGCATGATTGTCTTGAATCCTGCTGCTTTATAAGCAGAGGCTGAGTTAAATACACAAAAGACTGCAGATCACTTAACT